>NC_140992.1:92530200-92812700 GCF_052327205.1 Somniosus microcephalus | reverse complement strand
AGTGAGTGACTAACGAGCACACTCATAACATACTCTAAAAATGTTTAAATCAATACCGAATGTACCCAACGACTGTTTAAATTAATACTGAATGTACCCAACGACTGTTTAAATTAATACTGAATGTACCCAACGACTGTTTAAATTAATACTGAATGCACCCAACGAGGGTCAAAGACTGTTTAAATTAATACTGTCTGTACCCAACGAAGGTCAAAATTGTTTGACACCTACAGAATGTTGGAAACCTGTACTTTTTTTTGTTATGTAAGCTTTGGCAATATGCTTCCCTGTAAACTTTCATGCCAATAAAGCATTTGAATTTGATTAGAGAGACAGAGAGAGAGAGAGAGAGACAGAGACAGAGACAGAGAGAGAGAGAGACAGAGAGAGACAGAGAGAGAAACATCCAAAAACGAGCACTAAACTTCCTAAATCACCTCAAATCTAGCTCCCCAGACACCCTTCATTTCAAAGCCTTTCAGACCCAAGAGCTAAACCCAGAAAAGAGTCCCCTGAGTCAGCTGCTACGGAAACTAAGTACTCAGCCGGACCCTGACCAGCCCCAGACCAACACAGCCGTCCAAACACCAATCCGAGTGAACCAAATCATTAAAAAATGCAAAGAAACCTACCTGGAACATTGGAACAAAATAACCGAAAGCCAAAGCAGATTAGAATGTTACCGGGCCCTAAAAAGAGAATATAAACTGGCAGACTACCTCACGACCATCAGAGACACAAAACAGAGACAGACCCTCACCAGGTACAGACTAAGCGACCACCAACTGGAAATTGAAAAAGGCAGATACAAGAAATCCTGGCAGCCTAGAGAGAATAGAATATGCGATCAATGTCTGGCTGGCGAGGTTGAAACAGAAATGCATTTCCTCCTAAAATGCGAAAAATTCAACACATCAAGAAACATATTATTCAACAAGCTAAGCCAAACAACCCCAGATTTCAAGGAATTGGATGATCTGTCAAAATTGAGATTAGTCCTAGGAGAAGGAGACAGACCATACCTTGGGGCCAAATATGTAACAACATGTCACAACCTGAGGACTGTTTAAAATTAAGACTGTTTAAAATTAATATTGAACGTACCAAATGAAGTACAAAGACTGTTTAAAATTAATATTGTTTAAAAGTAATATTGTATGTACCCAACAAATGTCAAATCGATTGACACCTACAGAATGTTGGAAAACTGTACCTTTTTGCTATGTAAGCTTTGGCAATATGGTTCTCTGTAAACTTTCATGCCAATAAAGCATTTTAATTGGAAATTGGAATTGGAATTGGACAGAGAGAGAGACAGAGAGAGAGACAGAGAGAGAGAGAGAGACAGAGAGAGAGAGAGAGAGAGAGAGAGAGAGACAGAGAGAGAGAGACAGAGAGAGAGAGACAGAGAGAGAGAGAGACAGAGAGAGAGAGAGACAGAGAGAGAGAGACCAAAACCCTCGAGACTCCCCAATCACATGGAAAGAACTGGCCACAAAAACAAAATCTCTCCACCTAAAGAAAGCCTGTGGCCCAGACAACATCAAAAATGAAATGCTCAAGTTCAGCAATATGGAGATGCAGGGTGCGGTACTCAAATTATTCAACATCATATTACGTTCAGGCTGTTTTCCCGATATCTGGTGCCAAGGACTAATCTCCCCCATATATAAAAGTGGAAACAAATCAGACCCAAATAACTACCGCGGCATCTGTGTCAACAGTTGTCTGGGGAAGTTATTCTGCAGTATTCTAAATAGTAGATTACTTGATTTTCTTAACAAACATAATATCCTCAGAAAAAACCAAATAGGCTTCCTTCCAAAACACCGCACCGCCGACCATATCTATACCCTTCACACCCTCATTGAAAAACATATACACCAAACAAAAAATGGGAAAATATTCGCCTGTTTCATCGACTTCAAGAAAGCCTTTGACTCTATATGGCACGAAGGGCTCTATTATAAACTTCTTCAGTGTGGAATAGGGGGCAAAGTCTATGACCTTATTAAATCAATGTATCTGAAAAACAAATGCGGGGTCAAAATTGGAGACAAACGCACCGATTTCTTCACCCAGAGAAGAGGCGTCCGGCAGGGCTGCAATTTGAGCCCGACCCTGTTCAACATATACATAAATGAATTAGCAGACATGCTGGAGCAAAGCGAGTCACCAGGTCTCCGTCTCCTGGATGGAGAAGTGAAATCCCTGTTCTATGCGGACGACCTGGTTCTGCTGTCTCCCACAGAACAGGGATTACAGCAACAACTAGATCTACTCGACAAATACTGCCAAAATTGGGCTCTAACAGTAAATCTAAAGAAAACCAACATCATGATTTTTCAAAAAGGCCCAGATGCCAGGAAAACAAATACCAGTTTACCCTCAGTGATACCACTATAGGACACACTATGAGCTACACCTACCTTGGTCTAACTATTACAGCATCAGGGAGCTTCAGCATAGCAGTGAATGCACTAAAAGAAAAAGCCCGAAGAGCCCTATATGCAATAAAAAGAAAATTCTACAACATCCAAATCCCAATCAAAATCTGGCTCAAAATATTTGACAGCATAATCCTGCCCATTGCACTGTACGGTAGTGAAGTATGGGGCCCGCTAAATCACCAAAGCTACACTAAATGGGAAAAACACACAATAGAAGCCCTACATGCAGAATTCTGCCGAAGCATCCTTCGCACCCAAAGAAAAACGCCAACAAATGCATGCAGAGCCGAACTAGGCAGATACCCACTGATAATAAACATCCAAAAACGAGCACTAAACTTCCTAAATCACCTCAAATCTAGCTCCCCAGACACCCTTCATTTCAAAGCCTTTCAGACCCAAGAGCTAAACCCAGAAAAGAGTCCCCTGAGTCAGCTGCTACTGAAACTAAGTACTCAGCCGGACCCTGACCAGCCCCAGACCAACACAGCCGTCCAAACACCAATCCGAGTGAACCAAATCATTAAACAATGCAAAGAAACCTACCTGGAACATTGGAACAAAATAACCGAAAGCCAAAGCAGATTAGAATGTTACCGGGCCCTAAAAAGAGAATATAAACTGGCAGACTACCTCACGACCATCAGAGACACAAAACAGAGACAGACCCTCACCAGGTACAGACTAAGCGACCACCAACTGGAAATTGAAAAAGGCAGATACAAGAAATCCTGGCAGCCTAGAGAGAATAGAATATGCGATCAATGTCTGGCCGGCGAGGTTGAAACAGAAATGCATTTCCTCCTAAAATGCGAAAAATTCAACACATCAAGAAACATATTATTCAACAAGCTAAGCCAAACAACCCCAGATTTCAAGGAATTGGATGACCTGTCAAAATTGAGATTAGTCCTAGGAGAAGGAGACAGACCATACCTTGGGGCCAAATATGTAACAACATGTCACAACCTGAGGACTGTTTAAAATTAAGACTGTTTAAAATTAATATTGAACGTACCAAATGAAGTAGAAAGACTGTTTAAAATTAATATTGTTTAAAAGTAATATTGTATGTACCCAACAAATGTCAAATCGATTGACACCTACAGAATGTTGGAAAACTGTACCTTTTTGCTATGTAAGCTTTGGCAATATGGTTCTCTGTAAACTTTCATGCCAATAAAGCATTTGAATTGGAATTGGAGAGATTGGATTGAGAGAGAGAGAGGAGAGGAAACACCAGCTGGAGAGAGAAAGCTGGAGAGAGAAACAGAGGCCTGAACCGCGAGACTGGAGACCGGGAGGAGCAGCCCGAACCAGGACAGTAAGTAAGAGGCCTGGGGAGGGTGAACCCGAGAACGCGAGGCCCAGAGACCGCGGGATCGGAGACCGGGAGGAGCAGCCCGAACCGGGGAAAACGAGTAAGAGGCCTGGGGAGGGCGAACCCGAGACCGCGAGGTCAGAGAACGGGAGGAGCGGCCCGAACCGGGAAAACGAGTAAGAGGCCTGGGGAGGGTGAACCCGAGACCGCGAGGTCGGAGAACGGGAGGAGCGGCCCGAACCGGGAAAATGAGTAAGAGGCCTGGGGAGGGTGAACCCGAGACCGCGAGGTCGGAGAACGGGAGGAGCGGCCCGAACCGGGAAAACGAGTAAGAGGCCTGGGGAGGGTGAACCCGAGACCGCGAGGCCCAGAGACCGCGGGAACGGAGACCGGGAGACCAGGACAGAAAACAGCCTGGTGAGTCAAAAAACCCGGGGGCCTGAGACCGACACGACGACGCGAGGAGATCCGCCCAGAGCGCGGAAAGCGAATGAGTCCGGGGCACGGAGAGTGGACGAGTTTGGAGCACGGAGAGAGAGAGCGAGTCCGAGACCCGGAGAGCGAGCGAGAGTCGGAAGAGGAAAAAAAACCGGAGAAATAAGTTTTACCTAATTCTACCTAAGTTTCATTTTAGTTAAAGTTAGTTCGGAAAAAGTTTAATTTTATTTAAATTTAGTTCGAAAAAAACCTGAAAAAAGAACAAACCCGCGAGGAAAAGGAATAGAAACCCGAGAGAAACGATAAACTACCCGAACCAAGAGCCTGTGAGAGAAAGAGAAAGATAAACCTTTAAGAGCAGCTATATCAAAGATGAACCCCTGAAAAACTCCCAATTTTGGACCTAAAAGTGGGCTAAGGTGGAACACGACACAAAAAAGAGAAAAAAAAAGTTATCTATCGGAGACAAAAAAGAAACGACGACAATGAGCAGGGAAATGATATATCCTGAGCAATGCACAAAAAATAATGCAAAGGAAAAATACAAGTACACAACACTAAAAAATAACCCAGAGATCCTCTACGTTGACTATACCACACACAAAGGGACTAAGCTGAAGAACAACCTCATATTCTACACCGAATACGTCACCTCCTGGAAGGAGACTTTACAAAAACACTACACATACGTCTCCAGTGAAGGTATTGGCAATGGAGGCAGACTGAAAATATGTAAAGATGGAAACCTAGATAAAGATGACCCCCTGCTAACCATAAGCTACTACAACAAAAATAGAAAGATCATGATACAGGGGAATGTGGAAAATCTAGACTCCTTCGAAAAGGAATTCCCCCAGTTGAAAACTAAGGCAGATACAAAGAGGACCAATGGACAGGAAGCAAAAGAGAGTCGAACAGAGGATGATGAGAGCCAAGTGGAGGAAGAAGAAGAGAGACCAGCAGAGGAAAACACCTCCCTGTCCATCTCCACCACCCCCACACCTCTCAACGAAAACAAAATGATGAAAGAGAATCTGGCCAAACTAGAACTTGATTTCAATGAATACAGAGAAACACTGGCCAAGAATTTGAAGGAGGAATTCAAACAGCTAAAAACAGAACACGAGTCCACCATCCACAAGCTGAGAAAGACCATAGAGGAGCAAAGAAATGAGATCAAAGAACTCCATACTCAACTAAACAAAACGAAGGAGACCGTAGAAAGGCTCAGCAGGCAACACAAACCTCTTAAGGTCCAAAAACCTGAGGACACAAAAACAACACACACAAGGACACAGAACCCGCCGGATGCCACCCCACACGAAGACACACCGAAAGCCACAAACCCCGCTCCAACCAGCCCTCAGTCGAGTCATGCCCAGACTACTGCTACCCAGTCCTCACACACAGGAACACAAAAACCGACAGATACCCCCCCAAACGAGGACACACCGAAAGCCCCAAACCCCGCTCCTGCCACACAACATATCCCAGAAACCCAGCCAACAACCAGCCACCAGGCGAGTCCTACCCAGACTACTGTTACCCAGTCTGAAAAACCAGCCCCTCAGGCAGTCCTGCTGACCGACTCCAACGGAAAGTTTCTGGACCCCCAGAGGCTGTTCCCAGACCATCAAGTCCTGAAAAAATGGTGCAGCAACACAGACCAAGCAATGAAGATCCTGAACAAAGAATCCCTTGGAAGCCCCAAATGGATTGTGATCCACACAGGCACGAACGACCTACGCACCCTACAGGAAGGCACTGCTAGGGCGGTGAGCAGGATGGCGGAAAAGGCCAGCAGGGAATTCCCCGAGGCGCGGATCGTGATCTCCACACTACTGCCCAGAAAGGACACCCCAGCCTATATAATCCACAACACCAACAGGGAGATCGACACGAGATGTTCTGTCCTCCCCAACGTCTCCCTGGCCCATCATCCAAACATCAACACAAGGGACCTCTATGACGAAATACATCTACTCAAACAGCGGATGTGGGTCTTCGCAAGAAACCTCAAACACTGCCAAAAGACGCAGCCCTCCCACCCCCTCTACCATTGGGAGACCAAACAGGACCACCAATGTCCCCCACCCCCCTATACAAAACCAACAACAGAACCGTGCTTTTATACCTGACCCAAGACCCCCCTCTAGACCACAGACTGTAGACCAAGAACTGAGAAAGATCATGACGATGCTGAACAGCCTGATAGAAAGCCGGAGAAATTATTAATATTGTTATTTATCATTATCATTATTGTTATCTTATCAGTATTATTACTATTATTAGATAGATATATGTGCATGCCTCATGAAATTTATACTAAATCATCATTTAGCATTATAGAAAATAGTGTTTCCACACTCATCCCACAAAATAGGTCCATTTTATTTCGTTTTATTGAACTATATAAATGCGTTCTTTCCACATAAGCTGCTGGAATATCCAGGGCCTCCGCTCCTCAACTTTTGGGATGAAGAGTACAGACCCTGAATTCCTAAAAGCTATAAAAGACATTGATATAATTGTGTTAACAGAAACATGGTGCCAAAAAGACGTGCCGACCCACTGTCCTCCAATGTACCATGAAATCATTGTGCCCTCAGTAAAGAACACTAAAACACGCAAGGGCAGAACCTCCGGGGGAATATTGGTGTGGTATAAGGGAGAACTGGACAAACACATCTCACCGGTAAAACAGGGAAAATCACACGTATGGCTAAAACTAGATAAAAATATAGGAATAGCAAAAAAAGATGTTTACTTATGGGCGATCTACATACCTCCAATAGAATCGCCATATTTCGAAGAGGAGTTATTTGATACTCTCCACATGGAAATCAGCCATTTCCAGGCCCAAGGAAAGGTGATAATATGTGGGGACCTAAATGCAAGGACCGGTTGTGAACCTGACTTCATAGACCCACAGGGAAACAACCATGTGTTTGGCCAGACCCCTTTAGATGTCACACCAGCCATCGCAAATCGGAACAACCTTGATCGTGAAATAAATAAAAGCGGTAGGGAGGTAGTGCAACTCTGCCGAGCCTTAGGCCTGTACATAGTTAACGGTAGGTTCAGAGGGGACTCCCTAGGGAGACTCACATACTCCTCAACGCTTGGGTCTAGTGTGGTGGACTATACAATCACTGACCTGGACCCCTGCGATATCAACTCATTCACTGTCAGGCAGCAATCCCCCCTCTCAGACCATAACCAAATAAATATGTACCTTAAACTTTCTGCCCAAACTACAGACACAAAAAAGGAACCCAGTAAGCTCCATAAAATAAACCAGACATACAGATGGGCCCCAGACAGTGGAGAAAAATTCATCACAGCACTAAAGTCACCTGATCTCACAAGTAAAATATCAAAATTTAAAGAAAACCCATACGAGATCACCAGAGATGGTGTAAACATGGCCATAGAGGATATAAATATTATCTTCCATGAGGCAGCTGTAAAAGCCGACCTTGTGAAACAGAAGAGGAAGCGTCACAAAAGACAAAATAATAAGAAATGGTTTGACCACGAATGCAAAAATGCCAGAAAAGACCCGAGAAAAATATCAAACCAAAAGCATCGCCAACCAAACAATCCGGACCTACGTACTAGATACAATGAAACCCTCAAAAGATATAAACACACCATTAGGAACAAAACACAAAACTATACCCACAAAATACTCGAAGAAATTGAAAACTCCACCAATCCAAAATAATTCTGGGAAATGTGGAATAACCTGAGTACAACACAATTGCAAGCATTACCAATCCAAGATGGCGACATCTGGAGAACACATTTTGAAAACCTCTACAAAGACATCCCAATAAACGAAACAAACCCAAGTCAACATCAGGTCACAGAAAAACTCCACACATTAGAAGCAACAATTAAAGACAACCAAAACCCTCTAGACTCCCCAATCACATGGAGAGAACTGGCCACAAAAACAAAATCTCTCCACCTAAAGAAAGCCTGTGGCCCAGACAACATCAAAAATGAAATGCTCAAGTTCAGCAATATGGAGATGCAGGGTGCGGTACTCAAATTATTCAACATCATATTACGTTCAGGCTGTTTTCCCGATATCTGGTGCCAAGGACTAATCTCCCCCATATATAAAAGTGGAAACAAATCAGACCCAAATAACTGTGTCAACAGTTGTCTAGGGAAGTTATTCTGCAGTATTCTAAATAGTAGATTACTTGATTTTCTTAACAAACATAATATCCTCAGAAAAAACCAAATAGGCTTTCTTCCAAAACACCGCACCGCCGACCATATCTATACCCTTCACACCCTCATTGAAAAACATATACACCAAACAAAAAATGGGAAAATATTCGCCTGTTTCATCGACTTCAAGAAAGCCTTTGACTCTATATGGCACGAAGGGCTCTATTATAAACTTCTTCAGTGTGGAATAGGGGGCAAAGTCTATGACCTTATTAAATCAATGTATCTGAAAAACAAATGCGGGGTCAAAATTGGAGACAAACGCACCGATTTCTTCACCCAGAGAAGAGGCGTCCGACAGGGCTGCAATTTGAGCCCGACCCTGTTCAACATATACATAAATGAATTAGCAGACATGCTGGAGCAAAGCGAGTCACCAGGTCTCCGTCTCCTTGATGGAGAAGTGAAATCCCTGTTCTATGCGGACGACCTGGTTCTGCTGTCTCCCACAGAACAGGGATTACAGCAACAACTAGACCTACTCGACAAATACTGCCAAAATTGGGCTCTAACAGTAAATCTAAAGAAAACCAACATCATGATTTTTCAAAAAAGGCCCAGATGTCAGGAAAACAAATACCAGTTTACCCTCAGTGATACCACTATAGGACACACTATGAGCTACACCTACCTTGGTCTAACTATTACAGCATCAGGGAGCTTCAGCATAGCAGTGAATGCACTAAAAGAAAAAGCCCGAAGAGCCCTATATGCAATAAAAAGAAAATTCTACAACATCCAAATCCCAATCAAAATCTGGCTCAAAATATTTGACAGCATAATCCTGCCCATTGCGCTGTACGGTAGTGAAGTATGGGGCCCGCTAAATCACCAAAGCTACACTAAATGGGAAAAACACACTATAGAAGCCCTACATGCAGAATTCTGCCGAAGCATCCTTCGCACCCAAAGAAAAACGCCAACAAATGTATGCAGAGCCGAACTAGGCAGATACCCACTGATAATAAACATCCAAAAACGAGCACTAAACTTCCTAAATCACCTCAAATCTAGCTCCCCAGACACCCTTCATTTCAAAGCCTTTCAGACCCAAGAGCTAAACCCAGAAAAGAGTCCCGAGTCAGCTGCTACTGAAACTAAGTACTCAGCCGGACCCTGACCAGCCCCAGACCAACACAGCCGTCCAAACACCAATCCGAGTGAACCAAATCATTAAACAATGCAAAGAAACCTACCTGGAACATTGGAACAAAATAACCGAAAGCCAAAGCAGATTAGAATGTTACCGGGCCCTAAAAAGAGATTATAAACTGGCAGGCTACCTCACGACCATCAGAGACACAAAACAGAGACAGACCCTCACCAGGTACAGACTAAGCGACCACCAACTGGAAATTGAAAAAGGCAGATACAAGAAATCCTGGCAGCCTAGAGAGAATAGAATATGCGATCAATGTCTGGCCGGCGAGGTTGAAACAGAAATGCATTTCCTCCTAAAATGCGAAAAATTCAACACATCAAGAAACATATTATTCAACAAGCTAAGCCAAACAACCCCAGATTTCAAGGAATTGGATGACCTGTCAAAATTGAGATTAGTCCTGGGAGAAGGAGACAGACCATACCTTGGGGCCAAATATGTAACAACATGTCACAACCTGAGGACTGTTTAAAAGTAAGACTGTTTAAAATTAATATTGAACGTACCAAATGAAGTAGAAAGACTGTTTAAAATTAATATTGTTTAAAAGTAATATTGTTTGTACCCAACAAATGTCAAATCGATTGACACCTACAGAATGTTGGAAAACTGTACCTTTTTGCTATGTAAGCTTTGGCAATATGGTTCTCTGTAAACTTTCATGCCAATAAAGCATTTGAATTGGAAAAAAATTGGACAGAGAGACAGAGAGAAAACATTAACCTCCTCTGTCTTATTTATCTACGATATTTTGTATATTTGTATTTAAAACTGCAGGTCAAGAGAGAAAACAGACTCGAGAAGTAGTACTAAATACTCAAATAAAACTAGGTGCTGAACCGGGCAAATGTCCCCACAACTTTACATACCTAAAAGCCTGCCATTGATAAAACCTACGGGGAAGCTTCAGAAATCATGAAAATGCACAAAATATTTGTAGCATCGCAGCACCCTCTCCCTTCTGGATTTTCCTTTATTACGAAGTGAAAACAACAAGGTGTATAAGTTCAGGAAAACACCAGACTTAACAGCAATGTCTTTTTTTTAATGACATAGTTCTCCAGAGACTATAAGCAAGTTATGTTAGGAATTTTGGGATCTCTAAAGCACCAGAGGAGCTTCTGACTCAGAGGCGAGTTTGCTTCCAGCTGAGCCACACCTGACAAATAATTAATTGGATGCAAAATGCTTTGGGATGTATTGAGGGGATAGGTTGTAATAAAATGTAAGGTTTTTCTTTCTTAAAGCTGCTAAAACTTGAATAGCTAGGGCTTTGCCTATATCCCTGTAAGCAAGTTGAAAATTTATATAACCGAAGGAGCCAGGAAACAAAGTCATGGATATGACAGCACCCAAAGAATTGACATTTCAAAGATCAACGAGCAACTGATCTCGGGTTATTTAGCAGTTCTCAAGCACACACAAGTAGTTCATTAAGTTATGGACTAACTCCCAAATCCTTTAACATACATATATACAATTATATAATATTTATATATATAGCACTATTTTCTGATAACCAACTACAGGCTGACTTGCTTCCAAAAATGTGTACACTTGAATAAATAGCTCATTGTATGTGAAGTGCTTTGGGACACAAATAATAGTATAAGGCACTACATTAAAAAGGCAAGTTCTTTCTTTCTATTCAATAAAGCTGTAGGGCTTATGACAAAATTGTTAATCCTTTAGCAAGGACATCATGACATCAACTGCATGGATCACCCAGATCTGCTGTGAACAACTCCAATATAAATAACAAGAAAAGCACCCTGAAGAATGAGCTCAGACAGTGCCTTCAACCACAACTGTTGGCACCAAAAGGATTTGGAACGGTGTGGTAAACCACTGTTTGTATCCCACTGTGTACATGCCTGGACATCCCTCGGCTGACTCCTCCCACAAGTCCTAGTATAAAGGTGACTGCTCCCCAGCCCTTTGTATTTCTGGACCGGTCGACCACTCGAGGCAGACCTTCATTCTTTTGTTAATAAAAGCCTTTAGTTACTCGCTTAACTCTCAGTCTTTTATGAGTAATTGATAGCGCATCAATTTTATTAACAAATTTTTATAATGGAGAAGATCCTCACACCAGCATGCCTGGACTTAGATCATCGGGAGGCGGACTCATCCACCAAGTTTACTCACTGGCTTAAGTGTTTCGAAAAATTCCTGACCGTCTCCGCAGCAATCAAATCGGACGAGGACAAACTGGATGTCCTGACCTCCAAAGTGAACCACCGAGTGTACTCGGTCATCCAAGACGCGACCTCGTATGCGGACGCTATCAAGCTCCTCAAGGGCCAGTACACGCGCCCAGTGAACGAAGTGTACGCCAGGCACCTTCTGGGGAGTCGTAAACAACAACCTGGGGAATCGACCGTGGAATACCTTCAGGCACTGTCTGTGCTTGGCCGGGCCTGTGGTTGTAAGGATGTAAAGGCCGCCGTGTACACAGAGGAACTTATCCGGGACGCTTTTGTAGCGGGCCACAGATCCAATTACACCCGACAGCGACTGTTGGAGCAGAGTGACCTCGACCTCAACAAGGCCTCTGAACTCGCACTATCATTGGATGCAGCCTACCGGGGCATGGATGCCTACTCCTCTGCACCGTGGACGCCGCGGGGAACGACAGCCTGGGACACGGTAGGACCGCCTCATAGCGCCGTGCCACCCCAGCCACGGCCCAACTACCGCAGCAGTGCCCCAAGGCCAGAAATGCTACTTCTGTGGCCAGGCAAAACACCCCAGAGCGCGCTGCCCGGCGAAAAACGCGATCTGCTCGGGCTGCGGGAAGAAGGGACACTACGCTAACGTCTGCAGGGCCAAAGCCACCCCGAACCCCAGCAGCGCCGCGTGTGGGCCATGCGGGCCGCCATCTTGGGCCTCCCCGGCCATGTGCGAACCACCGGTACAGCAGCCATTTTGGACGCCTCCAGCCACATGGGGATCATGGACGCCGCCATCTTGGCCGACAGCCGGAACGCAGCAGGCCCCCAACACCGCCTCATCTGATACCCGCAGCGACACACCGACCCCTACGCTGGCATCCGTTACACTGGACCAAGCGAGACCGCACCAGCTGGCCAGTTCCACAATGGACATTAAGGTAAATGGCCACGATACAATCTGCCTTTTTGACTCTGGGAGCACGGAGAGCTTCATCCACCCCAACACGGTGCAGCGTTGCTCTCTCCCAGTCCTGCCTGCGCACCAGTGGATTTCTATGGCCTCCGAGTCCCAGTCGGCGGACATCGGCGGCTACTGCGTAGTGACACTCGTAGTAGACGGGACCGTGTACGATCATTTTAAACTTCTGGTCCTGCCCGACCTCTGCGCTGCCGTCCTGCTGGGGTTAGATTTTCAGTGCCACCTTAAAAGTGTTACGATGGCGTACGGTGGACCCCTACCCCCACTCACAGTCCGCAGCCAGCAGCTCCCAAATTGCCCGCCGCGCACCAGGTGCAACCTCTCCACACTCAGAGTCACCCCCCCCCCCCCACTGTTTGCTAACCTCACCCCCGACTGTAAGCCCATCGCCACAAAGAGCAGGCGATAGTGCCGGGGACAGGGTTTTCATTAAAACCGAAGTGGAGCGGCTCCTGAAGGAAGGGATTATTGAGGGCAGCACCAGCCCCTGGCGAGCCCAGGTTGTGGTCGTTAAGACCGGCGAGAAGCAGCGCCTGGTCATCGATTACAGCCAGACAATAAATCGCTACACCCTGCTGGAAGCCTACCCACTCCCCCGCATAGCTGATATGGTCAACCAGATCGCGCAGTACCGCGTCTTCTCGACCATTGACCTGAAATCAGCGTACCACCAGCTCCCTATCCACCCTGAGGACCGCCAGTATACTGCCTTTGAGGCAAACGGCCGCCTCTACCACTTCCTTAGGGTTCCCTTTGGCGTCACCAACGGGGTCTCCGTCTTCCAAAGGGAGATGGACCGGATGGTAGATCAAAATGCGTTGCAGGCCACTTTCCCATATCTGGACAATGTGACCATCTGCGGCCGTGACTTGCAGGACCATGACGCAAACCTCGAAAAATTCCTCCGCACCGCCCAACTCCCGAACCTGACATATAACAAGGAGAAGTGCATATTCCGCACAAACCGCCTCGCCATCCTTGGTTGTGTTGTGGAACACGGAGTCATCGGCCCCGACCCCGACCGGATGCGTCCCCTTATGGAACTCCCACTGCCCCACTGCCTCAAGGCCCTGAAGAGGTGCCTAGGGTTTTTCTCCTATTATGCCCAGTGGGTCCCCTACTATGCGGACAAGGCCCATCCGCTGATCAAGTCCACCTCTTTTCCCTTGACGGCAGAGGCCCGCTTAGCCTTCCACCGTATCAAGGAAGACATCGCCAAAGCCACCATGCACGCAGTGGACGAATCCATCCCCTTCCAGGTGGAAAGCGACGCGTCCGACTTTGCCCTGGCCGCTACCCTCAATCAGGCGGGGAGACCCGTGGCCTTCTTTTCACGAACCCTCCAAGGCCCGGAGACCAGACACTCCGCTGTTGAGAAGGAGGCCCAGGCGATTGTGGAGGCTGTGTGTCATTGGAGGCACTACCTGGCCGGAAAACGATTTACCCTGCTCACTGACCAACGTTCAGTTGCTTTCATGTTTAACAACAAGCAGAGGGGCAAAATCAAAAATGACAAGATCTTGAGGTGGAGAATCGAACTTTCCACCTACAATTACGAGATCTTGTACCGGCCCGGGAAGCTCAATGAACCCCCGGATGCGGTATCGCGTGGCACCTGCGCCAGCGCGCAGATCGATAGACTGCGGGCCCTCCACAATGACCTCTGCCACCCGGGGGTCACCAGGTTCTTCCACTTCATCAAGGCCCGCAACCTGCCTTACTCTATTGAGGAGGTCAGGACCATGACCAGGAACTGCCAAGTCTGCGCTGAGTGCAAACCGCACTTTTATAGACCAGACAGGGCCCACCTGATAAAAGCCACTCGCCCCTTCGAGCGCCTGAGCGTTGATTTTAAAGGGCCTCTCCCCTCCTCCGACCGCAATGTGTACTTCCTCAATATTATTGAGGAGTACTCCCGTTTCCCGTTCGCCATCCCCTGCCCGGACATGACCAGTGCCACGGTCATTAAATGTCTGAACGACCTCTTCACCCTGTTCGGTTTCCCCAGCTATATCCATAGCGACCGGGGCTCATCGTTTATGAGCGACGAACTCCGTCAGTACCTGCTAACTAGGGGTATTGCCACAAGCAGGACCACCAGTTACAACCCCCGGGGGAACGGACAGGTGGAAAGAGAAAATGCGACAGTTTGGAAGGCCGCCCTGCTAGCCTTAAAGTCTAGGGGCCTTCCAACCTCCCGCTGGCAGGATGTGCTCCCCGATGCGCTCCACTCTATTCGGTCACTGCTCTGCACTGCCACTAACGCCACCCCTCATGAGAAAATGTTTGTCTTCCCAAGGAAGTCCACATCGGGGACATCGCTACCGCCATGGCTGACGTCCCCAGGGCCGGTCCTACTGAGAAGGCACGTGAGGACCCATAAAACGGACCCCCTGGTCGAGAGGGTCGACCTCCTCCACGCCAACCCCCAGTATGCTTACATTGCATACCCGGACGGGCGGGAGGACACAGTCTCCATAAGAGACCTTGCACCCTCGGGGGCCGCAGTAACCCACTACTCACTACCACCCCCCCCCCACGATCCGATATCCAGCCCCAGCAGACGGCAGGCCTGGGCCCCGCGACCCGCTCGACATCTATGAGGACGACACGCCTGTGCCACAGCCCACACAGGACTCGACGCCGGAAGCTCCACTACCCCTGCCGTCGCCACGCCGATCACAGCAGCAGACAAGACCTCCGGAGAGACTCCAATACACTAACTTTTAATACACTTCACCCCGCCGGACTCAATTTTAAACAAGGGGTGAATGTGGTAAACCACTGTTTGTATTCCACTGTGTACATGCCTGGACATGCCTCGGCTGACTCCTCCCACAAGTCCTAGTATAAAGGTGACTGCTCCCCAGCCCTTTGTATTTCTGGACCGGTCGACCACTCGAGGCAGACCTTCATTCTTTTGTTAATAAAAGCCTTTAGTTACTCTCTTAACTCTCAGTCTTTTATGAGTAATTGATAGCGCATCAAACGGTCTGTGGCCAAATTCACACACATGCAGTAACATTTGCAACTTCAGAGATGGTGAATCACAGAACTGTCGTCGTCATACTATGGCCCGAGTGAGATTCCCTACTGTCTCCACACACCCACCCTCCCCAAAAAATGGAACTATTGTTCCATTCGGAGCTCCTTTTAAGCAAAAAGGTAGATGAAAGTGGTTTGGTTAGTTGTCACTTAAGAGATTAAATCTACCAGTAGATCTCCTAGTTTTTTTTAAAAAATTTATTTATTCATTCACGAAATGTGAGCGCTGCTGGCAAGGCCAGCATTTATTGCCCATTCCTACTTGCCCTTGAGAAAATGGTGGTGAGCTGCCTTCTTGAACCACTGCAATCCGCGTGGTGATGGTACTCCCACGGTGCGGTTAGGGAGGAAGTTCCAGGAATTTGACCCAGCATCGATGAAGGCGATATATTTCCAAGTCAGGATGGTGAGTGACTTGGAGGGGAACTTGGAGGTGGTGGCTTTCCCATGTCTTTCTAGGTGGTAGAGGTCACAGGCTTGGGAGGTACTGTCGAAGCAGCCTTGGCAAGTTGCTGCAGTGCATCTTGCGGATGGTGCACACAGCAGCCACATTGTACCAGTGGTAGGGGGAGTGAATGTTTAAGGTGGTGGATGGGGTGCCAATCAAGCGGCTGCTTTGTCCTGGATGGTGGCGAGCTTCTTCACTGTTGTTGCACTCATCCAGGCAAGGGGAGAGTATTCCATCACACTCCTGACTCGTGCCTTGTTGGTGGTGGAAAGGCTTTGGCGAGGCAGGTGGTGAGACACTCACCGCAGAATACCCAGCCTCTGACCTGCCCTTGTAGCCACAGCATTTATATGGCTGGTCCAGTTAAGGTTCTGGTCAATGGCAACCCCCCCCACCCCCCGGATGTTGATGGTGAAGGATTAGACAATAGTAATGCCACTGAAGGTCATGGGGATGTGGTTAGACTTTCTCTTGTTGGAGATGGTCATTGCCTGGCACTTGTGTGGCTTGCCACTTATTAGTCCAAGCCTAAATGTTGTCCAGGTCTTGCTGCATGCAGGCACGGACTGCTTCATTATCTGAAGAGTTGCGAATGAAACTGTAAACAATGCAATCATCAGCGAACATCCCCATTTCTGACCTTATGATGGAGTGAAGTTCATTGATGAAACAGCTGAAGATGGTTGGGCCTAGGACACGGCCCTGAGTAACTCCTGCAGTGATGTCCTGGGGCGGAGATGATTGGCCTCCAATCACACATCCAGCATTTTCTGTTGTTATTTCGGATTTCCAACATCTGCAGTATTTTGCTATCACACAACCATCTTCCTGTGTGCTAGTTAGGACTTCAGCCAGTGGAGAGTTTTGCCCCGATCCCCATTGACTTCAATTTTATTAGGGCTCCTCGGTGCCACACACTGCCCTTAACATCAAGGCAGCATTTGACAGTCACTCTTGCCTCACCTCTGGAATTCAGCTCTTTTATCCATGTTTGGACCAAGGCTGTAATGGGGTCTGGAGCCGAGTGGTCCTGTCAGAACCCAAACTAAGTATCAGTGAGCAGATTATGGTGAGTAAATGCCGCTTGATAGCACGGTCGATGACACCTTCCATCTCTTTGCTCATGATTGAGAGTTGAGTAGGATGATGGGGCGATAATTGGCTGGATTGGATTTGTCCTGGTTTTTGTGGTCAAGGCATACCTGGGCAATTTTCCACTTTGTCAGAAAGATGCCAATGTTGTAGCAGTACTGGAACAGCTTGGCTAGAGGCATGGTTTGTTCTGAAGCACAAGTCTTCAACACTACAGCCAGGATGGTTTTGGGGCCCATAGCCTTTGCTGCATCCAGTGCGCTCAGCCGTTTCTTGATATCACGTGGAGTGAATCGAACTGGCTGAAGACTGGCTTCTGTGATGGTGGGTAAGTCAGGAGGAGGGCGAGATGGATGATCCACTTGGCACTTCTGGCTGAAGATGGTTGCAAACGCTTTAGCCTTGACTTTTGCACTCACGTGCTGGGCTCTGCCATCGTTGAGAATGGAGATGCTCATGGAGCCTCCTCCTCCCCCCCGTTAGTTGTTTAATTTTGTACCACAATTCACGACTGGATGTGGCAGGACTGCAGAGCTTTGATCTGACCTGTTGGTTGTGGGCTCGCTTAGTTCTGCCTATAGCATGCTGCTTCCGCTGTTTAGCATGCATGCAAGTGCTTCACCAGGTTGGCATCTCATTTTCAGGTATGCCTGGTGCTGTTCCTGGCATGCTCTTCTACTTTCCCCATTGAACCAAGCTTGGTCACCTGGCTTAATGGTAGAGCGAGGGATATGGCAGGCCATGAGGTTAGAGATTGTGGTGGAATACAATTCTGCTGCTGCTGATGGCCCACAGCATCTCATGGATGCCCACTTTTGAGCTGCTAGATCTATTCTGAATTTATCCCATTTAGCATGATGGTGGTGCTATGAACTCAATTGTGGGTGTCCTCAGTGTGAAGATATGTCTTTGTCTCCAATGGACAGATGCATCTATGACAGGTAGATTGGTGAGAACGAGGTCAAGTAGGTTTTTCCCTCATGTTAGTTCTCACATAGCAAGCCCAGTCTGGCAGCTATGTCCTTCAAGACTCGGCCAGTTCAGTCAGTAGTGGTGCTACCAAACCACTCGTGATGAACATTGAAGTCCCCCACCCAGAGTACATTATGTGCCCTTGTTACTCTTAGTCTCCACAAGTGCATCTCCCAAGTGGTGTTCAACATGGAGGAGTACCGATTCATTAATCAGCAGTGGTGATCAGCAGGAGGTTTCCTTGTCCATGTTTGACCTGATGCCATGAACCGTTGTGGAGTCTGGAGTCAATGTTGAATACTCCCAGTGCCACTCCCTCCTAATTGTATACCTCTGGTGGGACATTGGCTGAAAGGTATGATTCTGAGAGTATGATTAGGTCAGGCTGTTGCTTGACTAGTCTGTGGGACAGCTCTCCCAATTTTGGCACAAGTCCCCAGATGTTAGTAAGGAGCACTTTGCAGGGTCAACTGGGCTGGGTGTTCCTTTGCCGTGTCCGAATCCGATGCCGTGTGGTCGGTCTGGTTACATTCTTATTGTATGTTTTTTGTAGGGGTTTGATATAACGGAGTGGCTTCCGAGTTAAGAATCAACCACATTGCCGTGGGTCTGGAGTCACATATAGGCCAGACCAGGTAAGGACAGCTGGTTTCCTTCCCTAAAAGGACATGAGTGAACCAGTTGGGTTTTTAAACCACAATAATTTAATTAACTAAATTCATGGTAGGATTTGAACTCTTGTCTCTGGATTATTAGTCCAGGCCTCTGGATTACTAGCTCAGTAACATAACCACTATGCTACTGTACCCATCAGGAGTCTATCATAAAATGGAGTAGGGGCAAGAGGAAGACATCTGAAGGCCCAGTTCAACATGTCATACGTGTTAAATATGAAGATTGTCAATATAGTACTGGAATTATAAATTCAGCCGTTCCCATAAACATTACCAAATTGTGTGACTCCTGACAACCTGACTGGTGACATCAAAATATCCATGTGTAGGTTTATTCTGTTCAAAATGACCAAAAGTTCCCTAAAGATCTGTGTGTATGGATTTGGTGCACATTGGCCTAAAATGTCCTGAACAGTTACAAGAACTTGATCACTGCACTAAAATCCTATGTATAACTACTGTAGTAATTATAAAATTGCAAGATCCTTAACTGTACAAAATGTAATGCAACTGTTCAGATCATAACTTCTATATTTTGCTGCAGCTCAAAACAGGCCTATATCCAAATACCAAGAGTCTATTTTATGAAAATTAGAAAAACAGGTACAAATAGCTGGACTAAATTTTCAGTGAAATAAACTGTACAGTTAATAAAGCATTAAATTGAGCATGGCTTTCATTATTTTAATATCAAATAGCCTTTATAACTAAAGTTTCTACCTTAGAAGCTCAACAGAAAGTTATGTACATTTGCAGTGCTACAGAATGTGCTAAAACTGAAATAAGCAGAGTTGATGAAATTCTCATTCTGTACTTGATTAAAAACAAAAGGAAGATTATGAAGCCATTTCACATGTTTATGGCACTGTACCTTTTCTGCCTTTTTGTCAGAGATATCTTGTTTTTCTAATACTGCCATGCTCTCCTTCAGATTTTTCACGATGTCTGCTGGAGACTTATGGGACTTGCCAAATGGAAATGGCATTGTTGCCAAGTGAACCAGACTATTCCACCTGTAAAGGTCAGAACAAAAAGTGATTTTAGAAAATTTTAAGAAGTTTCAATGCCGTATAAAATACTCAGCACGTTAAGATTTTTCAGGAATTTTAACAACTTCCTTTACTTTTAAAATAGGAATTATCCAACTATTTAATTCATAGAGATATAATTATTTAAAAGGAAGGGTGGAAATGCACACATTACAAAATCATTCTGGATACCCACTATTTCCAGATCAGCAAGCTATATGGACAAACCAATTTGTTGTAATGGTCAGTAAACTCAAGCATTCTTTAGCAGCCTAACTACAAATATTTAATGGTCCTCGGTCACTTTCCAGAGATCCCAGAACCATGCCCCTTAATGTGACAATTACACAGTCAGTGCATAAATGTTTAGCTGTTACCTAATGCTAAGATACTCCGTGGTATGTGGTCTAAAGTAAGTCTTGTGGCTTTTGGAAGTTTTTCTATATTGGAAACTGCATGCTTTGCTCCTTGCCTTAACAACCAGGTCATAAAAAACCTCACTAAATAACCATTTTTCCTACACTTTTTCAGATTGTTCAGTTGTGATTGGTTAATATTTCACAAATTTTGATATCTGAAGTGTGATGAACACTCCAAACTTTTACATAAACATACTTTAAGTCTTTAAAAGCACTCATACAGAATTAATTGCATCATTTGTGTTGCATTCAAATTAATATAGGATAAAAGTGTCTCAATGTCCTGCTGACTCCATGGATAAATGTAACATCTAGAATCACACCAGTGTTGTTAGCCACATGTGGCTAATTAGGAATCAAGATGGGGCTAATTGCATTTTTGATTAGTGAATAAAAAATGAGTAACAGACACTGTCGTTGGGCATGTGATCTCAATAATTGTAATCACACCACGTATGCACGTGTACTTTAACCTTTTTTGTGCGTTTCTTGGTCAAATGTTTAAGATGAAAAGCAGGGTGTGCAAGTGTTTTTTGATCGTTGAGTGCTTTACTTCCTTGGTTACTGAATGGTGGTAGATGTGTTAAATAAATACATACGATAACATAAGTACGTAACCTGTATTGTGAGCATGTATAAGGCATTTTCAACTAAAATGAGTGCATGTGGCTGAAACAGTGCCATCACAGTTACATCTGTGGCTATTCGGTGGTTTCTACTGGACAACACTGAATTCCAAGACTTACAGACCTAAAGTATTACAGGTTCAATCTCAACTAGAACAGCACTAAGGACAATAGAATTTGCTTTAGTGTCTCCAAGTTAGGATAACAAAAATGGGTTCCCATTCTTGATTATCCAGAGACCCTTGTTGGAAAATGCGGCCATCAGATGAGGACATGATTTGATTGGCTGTGATGCCCAAACAAACTGCTTGTTGTTCACGTTCCAATATAAAGAAAGGTCATTTGGGAATGTTACCCATGACTGCCAGCAACCTTATCCCTCTAATCGTTACTGCTTTCAAGGGAGAAGGGGAGACAATTGGGAACAAATGCCTCATTACTGTGCTGAATTTCCAGTTCACATTCAGGTTGACGACTGAATTGTGGCCAATTTTCTCTCAGCATTGGCTATAAATAGGTT
Organism: Somniosus microcephalus; assembly: GCF_052327205.1. Lineage (NCBI taxonomy): Eukaryota > Metazoa > Chordata > Chondrichthyes > Squaliformes > Somniosidae > Somniosus > Somniosus microcephalus. The sequence continues at coordinate 92,791,104 of NC_140992.1, read as the reverse complement.
CATAGTAAAATTTGGGGAGGAGGGAAAGAAAGAAAAAAATAGGTCCAACACGATAATGATTTTCGGTTATAAAAAGTTATTCCATGGTCGAATAACATTAAAATCTATGGAAGTTAATCAAACACAAAATCTAAGATTAAAAGTGGTATGTCAGCAAATCCAAGTGAAATTTAGCCTCAATGCAACAGAAATGTTCATAGTAAAACCAGCAAATCACTCGAAGCACCACCACCCACATCCTGTCTTACGGTACGTCCTGTTCGCCTATCATCCTCAACTCGCTGACCTATTTCATGTCTCTTATCGCCCAACGGATCGGATTTTGAATTCTCACCCCACCCAACCTTCTCCAGCCTTACACACCATCCTCCTGCTCTGGCGGTTTGCTCCCTCCCCCACCGTCCTCTGTTCCATTTTCAATGGCACAGCATTTAGCAGCTTGAGTCTTTGAACTTCCTGCCCAAACCCCTCCATCTCTCTTACCCCTTCCCCACCTACAAATATCTTTGACTAAGCTTTCAACATCTGCTCATCTTCTCTTCTGTGAAGCACCATAGGTATTGTTCTATGTTAAAAGTGCAATATAAATGCAAGTTAGTGTTAATTGAAAATCTGTACTGTAACTAAGTAGCATAGGTAACAAATTATAAACTCAAAAATGACAAAGATTAGGAAAGATCTTTTATGTAGCAACGCAAATCATATCAATGTATAGATTTGAGATATGTGGGCTTCCCAGAGCTCACTGTAGCACAGTATTAGTGACCTGCTGCTGTAATCCTCAGGCATTCGACCAGGCCATCTCCAAACTGTTCACTGAAATTTAGCTGGATTGGTTGCCAGGTTTAGTTTGTGAGGGGTCTCCTCAGTTGAAGTTGTCTGGAGCAAATCTACACAACAAGCTATGCAAATTCCAGTTCCTCTATGGAGGACCCTGACAATATGGGGGGAAAATTCAGTTGCGTTGCACCTCCCATTAGCGCCCTAAGAGGGTGCAAAGCATCTAGTGCCCGGGCACAGCAATGTTTGCATTGCTCGCGAAACTGACCAGACATTTTGCGGCAGCGCTAAACACTACCGCCATGATCTCCTGCACCCGCAGATCGTGACGTCAGTCGAGCGTGCAACGCCCCGAACCGGATATGGAGTGGCACCCCCTGCCTTACTGCCTGCAACGACAGGTTGAGGGGAGCGTTTTGCAGTTGTGAAGGGACTGGGGGAGCGCTATTTAAAGGCAACTGCTTCCTGCCTTTTTCTGTCGGTGAGATTTTTGCACCATGGAGTCAGAGCGAGCGCGCGAGGGAGGGAGGGGGAGCGGGCGGGGGCGGGGGGGGGGGATGGGGAGGGCGAGCGAGGGGGAGGGGGAGCGAGCGAGAGAGAGAGCGAGCGCGAGACTGACTGACTTCTGGAGAGATTCAACGCTGTGTGAAGGAGTTTTGGGAACTGAGCAGCACATTGCAGGTTCATTTTGATTTGACCTTCCTTGCATCGATTTAGAAGAGACTATGGGGGCTGCACTCTGAGCTCTTTCCCTGGGCCTCTCCATTGTTCTTTCCAGCAGATTTGATGCACAAGTCTCTCCAGGCCGAGATTCAAGGCTGCAATGAGAAGGGTGTGGATGGAGAGCAAGATCGACTCTCACCTTTAGGAACTGGCCGGCACCAGTGTGTCTGTGTTCCATTGCTGACTGACATCACATGAGCTTTGCCAGCGCTCCTCGGTGCTAGCGCCTCAAGAGGTGTGTAGCGCCTGATTTAACGCTCCAATCACCTCCAGGGGCAATAGAAGCCAAGTTTGCAGTCGGAGGTTATAATTAGCGCCAGGCGCTAAACTTTGCGCCCAGCCGATAATTGCACCCCAAACGGAGCAATACCGAATTTCTCCCCACATGTCTCTCACTTAATTACCTTGGAACAGAAGAAGTGTGGCACAAAATTTTTTCCCACCCAGGATAGGGGATATCTATAGAGGACTACTGTCCAATATCTTCTGTTCTAAAACAGCAAGTCCTTAAGTTTTGTTTTTTGAATTGAGAAACCATAACTCAGTATACTACACATTGTAAACAGGGTGGAACACAAGGCAAACCAAGTAGTGGGAGTTCTGGCGATGCCAGGTTTGAGTTTTAAAAATCTGCAAACTGTAAGAGGAAATACCATGGAAGTCAAGGAGTTCCACATCAGGTAGTAGCGTATTAGAAACTCCTCTTCGGAGTTAAATGGGGCAAAAAGTCAGCTTGTCCGACACCCAGTCTTGGATGAGCCATAATTTCTTCCAGCTAAATATTGGGAAGATTGAAGCCATCACCTTTACCCTCCCACACAAACTCTATACACTCGCCACCTACTCCATTCAGGACAGGACTGCAAAGAGAGTAACGGATGTTAATCCTAGAACTCATCATTCAGGTTCCTGACCAAAATAACGGTACTGGATTTCCAAAACTTGGTAAACTTCAACCACATTGACTGGCATCAGAATTTGATTTCCAGAAGGATCCAACTTGAAATGCACAATCCAGAGTCAAATGACTGTAAACTTCCTTTACAAAAGATTTCCTTTCTGACTTCTACCATACAAACCAATTTAAATAAACTCATACCATCGAAGTAAACCTTTATTTTGCCAATAGGTTTAAGAAATTAAGATGTGTGGCCCACTTCAACACAGAAAATTTAAGAAAAATTACCCCTCGATGAATAAAGAGAGGATTCAAAAGATGGTATTTTGGAGAAGTAGTCTTTACATGAAAAAACTTTTACTTCCTATTTCTTGGTACTGTAGTTAATTCTTGCTAGTCCCTCCACAACCTAAAAGATGATTTTTAAAAATCATAGGCATTATTCTAGGTCTTATAATTCCAAGAAAATGTCTACGCAAAACCAATATATATCTACAAAATAACTGGAAGAATGCTTTTAGATACAACTGAGTGATCAAAATGCATGCCATCCAGATGCATTGAGCAGTTCTCAGAAAATAATGCTGAAATCACAGAAACTTACTAGAAAACAGAAAGCACATCAGATCACATTAGATACAATATTCATCCAATCAGACTAATGTTAATTCTGAGTTTGGATTTACTCCTTTTTGGGAGCATCCAATTCAATGGACCTTGCTATGTTGTTGCTATCTAAACTAACAGCATAGTGATAATAAAGCAATACCAAATCCCTCCAACGTTACAACAGTGCCTTCACTTCAAAACTACTTAATTGGCTGTAAGGCGCTTTGGGACATCGTGAGGTCGTGAAAGGTGCTATATAAATACAAGTCTTTCTTTCTCCTGTAATAAGCCAAGGGTATACAACAATTACACAGTGCCTTTAATAAAGAAAGTGCCCGAAGTCATTGGACAGAAGAAAAAACGGACACCAAGCAGTAATAGGAAATTTGGGAGATTCAGTGCGAGACTGGACATGGGCAGAAGAATTTTGGGCAAGTTGTAAGCTTGTGGAAGAATAGATCGCGGGTGACAATCAAGGAAGGCATTGTAGCAGTTAGGTCTAGAGGTAGCAAAATCATGGTTAAGGGTTTAGTCTGCAGAGAGAGCGAGGTAGGTGCGAGTGTACCCAAGATAAAATAAAACAAAAATAAAATGCTTGGGCACAACAGCAGGAGACAGTTAGGCCTCCATTTTGAGATTAGGCAAGGGAAGCTAATAACCATTTCAAAACTGTATACAGTAAAATAAAATACAGAAATCTCCCTATTTAGTCACACTGCCCAGCACTCTCAATCTGGGCTCTTATGTGCAGTATTTTCACATGCAAAAGTTGCCCAGCTAGAATGTGAACAAAGCTAGCTTTGATTACAGTGCAACTGGTAGTTAAGGAACTAACTGAATCCAGTAAGTGTAGTGAAAAACTTTGCTGTTTCTCTGTCAACAAGCTATAATTATGTATACATATCAGACTACATTGGCCTTTGAATAGTTATACTTCCTACCTCTGCTTGTCTACTACTTTAATTACATTCAGTGAGTGATAGTCTTTACAATTTAATGAAAAATTGGATTTGAGCTTGCAATTTCAAATACGATGAGAACATACAAAACCCCAGTGATCAGTGTACTGATGACTTACAGAACTCGAGTTAACTACCGCACGACTTCCATGTTGTTACGAGTGCAGATGTGATCTCACTTTATTCAAGTATTGATATATTTAAAACAAGAAAAATGGCACTCAACCATATCAAGCATCACTTGAAAGTTGCTTAGAACAGCTTTGTTTCAAGACCCAGTAGTTACTTTGTGTGCAAATTAAGCAGAAGCCAACGCGGTTCACTGGCAAATATTCGTGTAAACTGAATGCGCAGCCTGGTGTTATGTAGTCATCAAGCAGTGAGTTTAGCTTTAATATTTAGTTTGAAGAACAAGGTGTCAAGACATAAAACATCTATAACGTCACACAATCTTAAAAATGCAATGGTTGGTCAATGTTTAGATATCAGAAGGAGTGTGGAAGGAAATTACTGACAACTAGAAACTTTTGGCCCAATACTTGATGCATTTTCTTTTTTTTTCTTAAATCCTCTCGTCTGGCAGCATTCCTAGCTTCACCATGACCAGTTTAACTGGCAGAGGAGATGTGTAACTGTGGCCAGGAATTAAATGCCTGTCAATATTCCCTCCATGTTGTGGGAAGCAACCAGCCTTTGCTAGGTTTCCAGCATTTTCTCGCTAGGTGCCTGCCTGATGAACCAGCAAAATAGTGGGAATTCTTCACAACAGGAACCGCAGACTCAAAATCATGTTCTGTCTTTCTGCAGTGTAGCACCTTGGTTACACTAACCCACATCATAATGAGCATGTAGGAAGAGACCGCGGAACTAGTCAAGCAAGAATACATCAATGGTCTGATCTATATACTTAGTTATTCTGCTGGAAACATTTAAATTAACCCACTAAATACAAGTTTAAGAATGCTGGTCTAGACAAAAAAATGCTGAGTTCTGACAAAAGCAATCATGATCCCAATAAAATGAAAATTATTTTTCAAATAGCTTTTTGAGACATTTGGACTCATTTCACAGCTCGTCTCAATGCATTTTCATTTGGAAAAGGTGAATTAGCAAAGCTTCTAGCATGTTTGAAAGCGAGTGCCAAGCATGTTCAGATTTGATGATAAAATGGCCTCCTGCAGTACTCAACAGCAACTTGTATTTATATAGCGCTTTTAACGTAGTAAAATGTCCCAAGGCATTTCACAGGAGTATTAAGACAAAATATTTGACAAAGAGCCACATGAGGAGAAATTAGGGCAGGTGGCCAAAACCTTGGTCAAAGAGGTAGGTTTTAAGGAGCGTCGTAAAAGGAGAAAAGAGAGGTGGGGAGGTTTAGGCAGGGAATTCCAGAGCTTAGGGCCTAGGCAACAGAAGGGCGAGGCCATGGAGGGATTTGAAAACAAGGATGAGAATTTTGAAATAGAGGCATTGCTTAACCAGAAGCTAATGTAGGTCAGCGAGCACAGGGGTGATGGGTGAATGGGACTTGGTGCGAGTTGGGACACAGGCAGCCGAGTTTTGGATCACCTCAAGTTTACATAGGGTGGAATGTGGAAGGCCAGCCAGGAGTGCATTGGAACAGTCAAGTCTAGAGGCAACAAAGGCATGGATGAGGGTTTCAGCAGCGGATGAGCTGAGGCAAGGGCGGAGACGGGCAATGTTACAGAGGTGGAAATAGGCGGTCTTAGTTACGCTGTGGATATGTGGTCGGAAGCTCATTTCGGGGTCAAATATAACACCAAGGTTGCGAACAGTGTGGTTCAGAATCAGATGGATGTTAGGGAGAGGGATGGAGTCAGTGGTTAGGGAATGGAGTTTGTGGTGGGGACCGAAAACAATGGCTTCGGTCTTCCCAATATTTAATTGGAGAAAATTTCTGCTCATCCGGAACTGGATCTGACAATTTAGAGACCGTGGAGGGGCCGGGAGAAGTGGTAGTGAGGTAGAGCTGGGTGTCAGCATCAGTTTCCACATGTACGCTGACATGTTTTCAGATGATGTCTCCAAGGGGCAACATGTAGATGAGAAATAGGATGAGAAATAAAGACTTAAAAATCACTGTACACAGGCTTACACGGTCAATTGCAAGTTATACTGGGTGCTACATGGTCAGGATAGCTCATGGGGTGGGAATGTCAGGCAAGGTATGCCATGTCGTCTGTGTAGGGGCTACCTACCAGCTTCATTATGCATTGTTTTAGAATGGTCCCATACATAGCCTGTGATAATTACTTACACAAAAATCAAGTACCAGAACTTAAGGCCCCTCATATTCAAGTACTGTACTTCCCTTTTGCGTATGAGTATTTTCCTTGGTAGAATTCATTTTCCCTCATCCATTCCCTATGAGAGCAAGCTGAGCCATTTCCTGTGCTCGCTCTTCTTGTCCTCCCCAAATTATGTAACAGTTTTCAATCTCAATTTATTTCCCACAAAAACTCAAAATCCTCAATTCTTAATAAATAATGCGTACAGAACAAAAATTAAGCAAGGGAAAACTGATAAATTTGTGAGGACCATCAGGAATTAAATGTACAGCACTAAAAAAAGGAAGCTCTCTTTAAAAAAGACAGCCCATTAAGTGTTCCCAATGAAGTGAGTTTGGGCAATCACAAACCAATTCCCTTTAGGCTCAAGTCCCCAATACAAAACTACTCGACTTGTCCCAAATCATGTGCTATCTCAAAGTCACAAGAATATGCGAGATGAAAGTCATCCTGATGCAATATAGTGCTCCCTTCCAAGCTAGGGTAAATATCAATTATTGATCGTGCAGGTACTACATAAGACTCATGTAAAACCGGACTACACAATGCTTGATGTAAACATTGGACACAGATTTCTGCTCTCTGGTATTAACACTCCGAGCTTAGATCACAACATTTTTTTTTTATATACCTCACCAGCTATATAAAAACAAGATCATACCACTGGACTGCCATGTTTTGTAATGCCGAGACCTCCTCATCTCTAGTCCACAAGATGGACATGAAACTGAGAAATGGGTTTTCAAATCAAACAATGTTTGAAATTTAACTGTTTCCCCTAGAACAAAAGCACTAAACTGCTGCCCACCCAACTTCTTCCCCAGTCATCATGTTAGCGGACATTGTTAATAGTTACTTCTCCTCAGGTACTGTCTCCCTTCCTTTCAAAACCACCATCATTCTCCTCGTTGAAAAATCCACTCCGACCCTTCTATCTTGCAAACTACCGCACCATCCTTAAATGTGTCGTCGCTTGGCTCCACTCTTACCTATCCAATCGTAGCCAGAGCATCTCCAGCAATGGCACCTCTAACCGCCCTGCACCATTACCTCTGAAGTCCTCCAAGTACCTATCCTTGGCCCCCTCCTCATCTACATGCTGCCCCCTTGGCGATATCATCCAAAGACAGGACGTCAGGTTCCACATATTCTATGATACCCAAGCTCCATCTCTGCACCACTCCACTGTCTGTGTTGTCAGACTGCTGGTCTGAGATGCGTCACAATGTCCTCCAGCTAAGCATTGCAAAGACTGCAGCCATTGTTTTTTGCCACTGCCACAAAGTCCGTACTCTCACCATGGATTCCAGGCCTCCCCGGCCGCTGTCTCTGGTTGAGCTAGGCTGTTCGCAACTTTGGTGTCCTATTTAATCTCGAGCTGAGCTTTCAATACCATATCCTAGTCATCACAAAGACTGCTTACTTCTACCTCCGTAACAACACCCACCTCCACTTGCTGCCGAGACCCTCATCTATGCTTTTGTCAACTTCAAACTCAACTATTCCAATGATTTCCTGCCTGCCATTCTCCACTTTCTGTAAATTTCTGCTCATCCAAAACTCTGCTGCCCATATCCTATCCCACACTATGTGCCACTCACCCTTCATCCTGTCCCTGCTGATCTACATTGGCTCCCGTTCCCCAAAGCCGCCAATTAAAATTTCTATTCCCATGTTTGGATGCCTTCATGGTTTTGCCCCTCCCTATCTCTAACCTTCAAACCTACACTACTGGCCTCTTGTGCATCACGCTTCCCTTCGCTCCATCATTGGCAGCTGTGCCTTCAGCCGTCTAGAATTCTCTCCCTAAACATTTTTGCCTCTCCTCCTTTAAGACCCACTTCTTTCACCCCTCTTAATATCTCCTTTAGCTCAGGTGATAATTTGTCTGATTGTTCCAAATTGTAGGGGTATTCATCTGCGTTAAAGGTACTTTATAAATGCAAGTTGTTGTTGCGTGCACCTAACTAGCCTCTTGGCATTAGTATCTATTTACTGTGCCAACATGTACTTCTTACAAACTGCCTTCACTGCACACCTGTGTGTATATATAAAGTACAGCGATCACAGATTCAGTACCAAATATGTTGGCTGACCAGTTTTTCCCCCCACCCCCTTTATTTTCTCCCAATGTTTGACAATCACACAGAAGTCCTTTGTCAACCTATTTACACGCCTGGGCAAATCCAGAAATCTAGTCTCTAGGTGTGTGACTGTCTCCAAGAGACTCCGCTGTTAATTGTCTGTGGAGAAGTACCCAGCCACAGCTTTGCAACTCCAGCTGATGACACAGCCAACAGGAGAAACTGATCATTTAGGAAACTGACAGCAAATACACACCCAACACTTTGGGGCTCACGATGTAACTGAATCCCAACCAAATCAGAACACATTTCCCATAGCTAATTAACAAAAAGGGCCTCACATAGGGCACCGATAGCGACAACCGAGTACAGGAAATGCTCTGGTATCCGGCATCGACAGGACCGGGATGGTGCCGGTTGATTAAAAATTCCGGATGACAGGATTATCTACTGAGGCTATTTTTAACAAACAAAGAGTCAGCCTCCTGTTATTGGAGGTATTCGGACTTCCGACAGCACCAAGAAGCAGAGTAGTGGCAGTTTGGAGAACTACCCCCACTGACTAACTTGGCCACCGCGGGAGACTCGGACTCGGCAATATTTCCGGTTATTGAGGTGTTTTCGGAGTATGAATTTTACCGGTTAATAGAGAATTCCGGATATTTAGGTGCCGTTTAAACGAGAGTTTCCTGTAAATCACAAGGCATATGTTTAAGACACAAGGCATATGTTTAAGACACAAGGCATATGTTTAAGATACCAAAGCATAAGTATGGGAAAATTAGAAAAATAACTTTTTACTAACAAAAATTGCAACGCCTCAAAATTACATTTTCTGATGTTCAGAGAGAAATACCATTGTTAAATGTTTTATTCCTACACTATGTTAAATTTAGGTTCTCAGAACAGACCTCCGCTAACATGTCAAAGAAATCTTCACAGTTATAGGAATTGAAATTACAAGAACCCAACATTGAACAGCAGATAAGCACACAACCTCCAAGTTCCACAAATAGACCTGTTACAGTAACCTTTGTTTTTTTTTAAAAATGCGGTGAGGAAGTGGAAAGAGAAAAGCAGTGTTGGGAAATGGACACGACAGTGCCACTATCAAGTGTTCCCAGGTTAAAAATAGAAGAGTTAGGTGCAGGGTGAAGTTCCCTGTATTCTGCCCCCACAATAGTCTCTAACTTCAATCAGAGCACCCTGAACTACATGAACATGGCATTTCTTATACTGGTCATCCTCTGGCCCCTCACAGATTCCTAATTTAGTGTCAAATTGTACTGTGAGCACATGCCTGCCAAGAAGCAGGCCGAGACTGGCCAAATTCATTTCACATAGGACACTTACAGCCAATAGTAAGAACAGATTTCCATTGCACCACTCTGGGCTGGTTCACAATGATTTCCAGAGGTGAAAGACTCACTGCTCCAACCAGTTCATAACTTCTGTAAAATGTAACATTCTATAATGGAGAAGGATGTTTATTGCTCCGACACAGATCAGCAGTCAGGGGTTCCACCTTGATGGAAGCTCAGACTTCTGCTCAAGGCTTTGCGTGACACACTGAAGGGCACAATGAATCATGGCTTCCAGTCTCTAACTGAGGCCTTGTAGGATATGACGGCTGCCATCAGGCTAGTGACTGGAGCTGCAGATTATGACCGCAGTGGAAGAGTGGTTGGTGCAATCTAAATGCCTGCTGCTGCCACCTCTCCAGACGGCAGCACCAGCCTGCACTCTGGCCTTCCAACAGTCACGGTGCCACCTGTACAGAACAACTTGCATTTATATAGCACCCTTAAAAGTAATAAAACATCCCAAGGCACTTCACAGGAGCGTTATCAAACAAAATTTGACACCGAGCCACATAGGAGTTATTAGGACAGGTGACCGAAACTTGATCAAAGAGGCAGGTTTTATAGGAGGAAAGAGAGGTTTAGGGAGGGAAATCCAGAGCTTAGGGCCTTGGCAGCTGAAGGCACGGATGACAACGGTGGAGCTTAGATCATCGGACAAGCAGTGTGACAAATCAGACAGTGGAGGAGTACACGACAGGCTGCATGAGCCACTTTTGCTCTACGAAAAAGCTAGCCAGATTGCACTGCATCTTTTGATTAATGAGTGACAATCTTGAATGTCTGCAAGACCTCAACTTAAGTAACTGGTTCTCACATTACATCATGCCCCAGAGTATCTCTGGGCGAAGGAGTTGATTAACTGTTCCACACCCAGGTAGCATTTGGATAGTCGACAGTTCTTCTTGTACTATCGATGAAGTGTGTGCGCGCGCGCGGCCCAGGTTTAATCTTAGGAGAGTCAGTGAAGTACTGGAGCTTTTATTATTTTGTGAAAGTGGAAGTCCTAAGTTAACTATGATCTAGTACAAACTGCTTTGGTGGGTTTTTTGCTGTTTCTTTTTTACTTTTAATAAAGCTGATTCACAGATTATATTCAAAGCCACATGGTATGACAGTGTCATTGTTCCTTTAACACTAGGAGGATAGGAGAGGGTTCACTTCATTCTCATGAGTAAATCAGAATCATAAGGGTGTTCTTTCAACCTTGGAAAACACTACATCACCAGAGATTGTACATATAAAGGTCAAGCTTTGGTTCATCTCGAGCAAAAACTAAGAGGTGTACTCCTTTGCACTGAACGTGCAATAAATTTCACAGCCCGAAAACAGTAGCAGTGGTTTGACAATATATAGTTATATATGGGGAGCTGTAGTTAAAATTTTAGTTTCTCAAGTTTGGCCGGACAGAAGCCAAACAGCTGAATCAGAAGTTTGCTCACTCAGCCCAAGTTTAGGCTGCAATTACCAACAGCCATATTCTTGGGCTTGGAATAGGCTTTGCATGGACATACATCAACTTTGGGGCTCCACTGTATCATGGATGCTACTGAAAGTTTTAATAAGAAAAATATAATTTAAAATTTCAGTAAATTCTTTAACTTCTGAAGTCAGCCAAGTGAATTAGAACACAAACAGTGCCCTTGTAGAAATAATGCAGACATCGTAATTTGTGGAAAAGCATTTACTTCTGTGGCAAAACAGCACCAGAAACTATTCCAAAGTGTTGAATTTTTCCTCAGTTTCCTGTTTTTTCATTTTAATCCCTTACAGTTCTGTTGGTAAGTTTACATTCCAGTTTTGAATCAATAAACAGTCCAACATTTTTCCTAAAACACTTGGAACTGAACTTCTGACGGCTACAACATTTTTATCCGTAACTTCAACAGCAACCTTCATAAACCAGTTAAATACTCCATTAAAAAGTATTAAAGGCCATTCGCCATCTGTTGGTATTTTATTCCAGCCTCTGCCATTTGATGGGGACAAGAGGGCAAATTATCTGCTCGCAGATCGCCATCACTCTCACACTGAAAGCTTCTACTAGGTTATACATTGCAACAAGCAGGAGCTACTTGCTCTGGTCTACAGAACCTCCTCATACTAGTTTTGGCAATCAATCGGAGGAAGAATACACCTACCCGTCTCTGGGCTGCATTTGAACCAAAGGATAAAAATCCAGGGATGTAACCCATAGCGACCTTCATTTTGGAACGGTGGAAAAAAAACAACTTTTCCCATTATATTTTTGACGTATCCTACAGAGGATGCTAGTTACAGTAAACTCTTGTTTAAACGGCACTTCATATCCGGAATTCTGTAATAACCGGCAATCTTGCCGAATCCATCCATTTTTCGTTTTTCCGAGTCTCAGTTTCCCACAGTGCCCGAGTTAGTCAATGCTTTAAATTTTGTGTGTTAAAAGTGGCCTGCCTCGCTGTTATCCGGAATTTTTCCTCAACCGGCACCATCCCAGTCCCGTAGGTGCCGGATACGGAAGAGTTTACTGTAATTGGCATGTTAGCCTCAGGAATATTTTCTGGCCACTTCTAGCTTCAAAGCCAACACAAATATTTTACATACTGTGTGCACAACTCAGAAGTAGTACCTTCGACGAGCATCAAGTATATGGGTATTAAGGCAATTCACTAAATTTAGAGATTAAATTAGTAATCCCACTCAAATGGAAAACCATTTTTTTTTTTTTTTTTTAATCTAACAGTTTGAGGAAGCAATCTATAAAATCTGGGTAAAAATCTATATTACCAGCAAAAGTAATCAGCTACTCAACTTGACAGGAGAACAGTATAGCTAATTTCAAAAAGGAATCTAATTTCTGACAGCGGGCATTCTTACGCATTACATGCAGAGAAACTTGCGCAATTTTGTACAATGGGACTAACAATGACCAAGTGGATGGCTGGTGGCAACATTTGATGTTTTTTTCCTCCTAGTGACCACTAGTGGGAAGGAACAATGTGTACATTTCACATGGACATGATGGACTTGGGTGTTATACTCACGCAGTGAACTCGCATTGCTTAGGTTCACAAATAAAATGGCACTTAGGTAAAGTATCATAGGTGAGACTCGGAATTGTATCCCAGCAGGAGTTAACACCTTAGCACAACAGATAGTGAGAACAACAAAAACACATTGCTCCTCAGCTGTCTGGCCCATACAGAATGAAATGGCTTCCAGTAGGTTTAACTGATGGACTTTTAATAGAATTGCTCCACTTTCACAACTGGCACTTACTAGGTTCTGTGCAAGATTATTTTTGAAGATTAGGAGTATATTTTCAAGCATATGACAGTAAAGGACACAAAGCAGAAAAGGGAACTACTGGTTGAAAGTACTTCCTCTCAACACTTCCTTCCCCTCATTTTTTTCTCTGCATAAATATAAGAAAATGTCATTTGTGGAGGAAAAATTATGCTTACAAACCTACACAAGTTTGAAACTTGATCCTAGCTGGAGTTTTTCCTCCAGCTACTGCAGTAATATATTTCTTATGAATCTATTCTCAAGCACTTCATAGTGGCAGTACCACATTGCCTAGTACAAGAAACTGATGCGGCAAGCACAATATTTTTCAGTACAGTGACTGATTGCAAATTTGGCAATAGTCAGATGATGTAGCTAATAGCCAATGAAGAATAGTAAAAAAAAACCATTTTGTTTATATCACTTGAGAGGCAGATCTTCACAGATCACAGGACCACTAACAGAGTTAGAAGATGTTTTACAACCAGAAGTGCCGAGTGAATGATCCATCTTGGCCTCCTCCTGAGGTCCCCACAATCTCAGCCAATTAGATTCACTCCACTCAATATCAAAAAACCGCTGAGCGCACTGGATACAGCAAAGGCTATGGGCCCTGACAACATTCTGGCTGTAGTTCTAAAGACTTGTGCTCCAGAGCTAGCTGTGCTTCTAGCCATGCTGTTCCAGTACAGTTACAACACTGGCATCTACCTGACAAAGTGGAAAATTGGCCAGGTATGTCCTGTCCACAAAAAGCAGGACAAATCCAATCCGGCCAATTACCGCTCCATCAGCCTACTCTCAATCATCAGCAAAGTAACGGAAGGTGGTGTCGACAGTGCTATCAAGCGGCACTTACTCACCAATGCTCAGTTTGGGTTCCACCAGGACCGCTCAGCTCCAGACTACACTTCAAAAGGACTTCATTGGCTGTAAAGCGATTTGGAACGTCGCGAAAGGCGCTATATAAATACAAGTATTTTTCTTTCACCACCGGCACACCATGGCTGCCGTGTGCACCATCTACAAGATGGACTGCAGCAACTTGTCAAGGCTTCAACAGCACCTCTCAAACCCACGACCTCTACCACCTAGAAGGACAAGGGCAGCAGGCACATGGGAACACCACCATCTCCAAGTCACACACCATCCTGACTTGGAAATATATCACTTCCTTCATCGTCGCTGGGTCAAAATCCTGGAACTCCCTCCCTAACAGCACGGTGGGCGTACCTTCACCACACGGACTGCAGCGGTTCAAGCGGGCAGCTCACCACCACTTTCTCAAGGGCAACTAAGAATGGGCAACAAATGCTGGCCTTGATAGTGACGCCCACATCCTATGAAAGCATAAATAAATGTTTTTTTTTAAATCAGGCACGAAGCTGGGAAAATCCACTGGTTCCCACGATATACTCTCTCAGGAAGGGGACCTATATTTCAAGCAAATCAATTTAGCATGACATTTCAAATTTGTTGATTATTCATTAATTGGTTTGCCTCACTGCTGTGACACCAGTTGTAACTCAATCCTGTTCAGGTTATTTTTAAACTGGGTCTTACTTTCTACAATACTAACCTGTTACAGCAGAAGTGCTATGCTAACATTTGCACAGTTGCTTATAATTTGTATACTGTAGCTCACATTTACTAACCAAAATGACAAAACAAATTGCAATTTTAGAACATCGGCAGGAATAAGGGGGCACAGAACCAAATTTGCAATACTGGAAATTTTTTACAGGTCAAATCTGAAATGCAGTCTACAAATAAATCTAATTTTTCTGCCAATGTTGTAGAATGAGTAAACACATGCATTCCCCAGACATATCCTCTGGCTAATTAAATTCTCTTTTCCACCAGTTAGATTGTGTTATGTGCTTACAAGGCAATTATACAGAGCGAGTTGTTGTGTAGCCCTGTCAAATAGCAATTACAAGTGTTTTCTGGTCTGTGCTTTTTAAGACTGTCATTGTAAACAGTGGTGAATTCAATAAATCTGGTAGTCTGTGGGCCAGAAAAAATAACCATGAAAAGCCTCCAGCTTGTTATAAAATAAAGCAATTGGTTCACTAATTTACTTCACGAAAGGGAATCAGTCACCTCTACCTTGTCCACATGATTCCAGTCCCTCTATGTGTATTTGGTTTAGCAAAGCCACTTCAATACAAAACAACCACTACAAGAGAAATATTGTACAGGCCTACTGGCAATTACCCAAGCATCGTATCAGAACAAACTCAGGTAATCTCAGCCCAGTCGGCCTTGCACATTCCTCCTCACCAGCATTTAGGGACTGCTGCTCCAAGTTGGGAAAACAGTCACACTCAAGAAGCATAACTATCAACCAACATCCTGAATTCCAACAGTGTGTCCTCTCCCACTGACAGGATAGGCCCACCAGAGTTGGGGGCACAATGATAAAGTGATGTGGGTATTGCCCTGGGAGTCCTCAAAATTGACTCCAGACGCCATAAAGTTTAATGTTTCAAGTCAAACAAGCCAAGAATACCTCCCTCTGAATACAGTACCATTTATTTGGAGGAAACACTGAGGGAAGCAAGGGTACAGAATGTACTCAGGGTTGGGGACTTTAATGTCCACCACCAAGAGTGGCTCGGTAGTACCACCACCGACCAAGCCAGCAGAGTCCTGAAGGACATAGCTGCCAGAGAGAGCCAATGCCAGGTGGCCAGTGAACCAACAGGAGAGAATAACTTACTTAACCTTGTCCTCACCAACCTGACACAAACACGTGTGCACAACAGCACCGGTAAGAGTGGTCACTGCATAAGCCTCATCTTCATATTGAGGGTATACTCCATAATGCAATGTGGTACTACCACCATTTTAATTGGAACAAGATCAAGCAACCTAAAACTAGACATCCACAAGGCACTGAGAATACGTAACAGAATTGTACACCCCACACCCTGGGGCCGACACCATCTGTCATCCCCATCAAGCTGGGATATCAGCCATGGTTCAATGGGAAACGTAGAAGAGCATGCTAGGAGCAGCACCAGGCATATCTTATAATGAGGCATTAACTTAGTACACAGGACTACCTGCATGCTAAACACCAAAAGTAGCAGGCCCACAACCAACGGATTAGAACAAAGCTCTGTAGCGTACACATCCAATCAAGAACAGTGGAGAAAAATTAGGCCACTAACAGGATCCTTGAGAATCACCATCTTCACTTATGGCAGAGCCCAGCACAATTGCAAGAGATAAAACCGAAACATTTGCAAACATCTTCAGCCAAAAGTTCTAAGCGGTCAATCCTACTCGACCACCTCTCGATATCCCCACCATTGACACCAATGTTCAGTCAATTCAGGTCACTCCATGTGACGTTAATAAGTGGCTGTGTAAAGTTAACATCGAAAAGGCTACATGCCCCGACAACATCTCAGATGTAGTGCCAGACCAGAACTAGCTGCCTCCATAACCTAGCTATTCCAATGCAACTATTACATTGGCATTAAACTGACAGTGGGAACTTGTTGATGTCCTATCCACAAAAGCAAGACATAATTATATCAGGGTGAAAGAATTGTTAGCTATTATTGGGTACTGTAAGTATTCTGATAGTAAAAATGGTAACATGCATGACTTTGTATATATTCACAACTGCATAATGAATTTTCAGTTTCATCACAAAATTTGCAGCAATTTCAGATGACCTCAGTGAAGGAACTACACTGATCACATGGGTGCTATCCCAAAATAAAATTGTAGACTCAAGGGCCTTCAAAATAGACAGTGAAAGGAACTTTACATTGGTTACTTCATTAGAATTCAAATGCTGCTCCATGATGACTCACTGGGTTTATCTGTTGAGCAGCAGTGCCATACACTCAGGAAGCTCTCAGGTACGAACCCCAGTTGACGTCGAGTTAGCCAAGCTCAGCCATGGTAATGGTAGGGACATCACAATCTTGGGTTAAGCGGAAGGCTGGCCGGCCTTCCCGCCTCTATCGCTGTGCATAAAGTGCAGATGTTCAGTGAGGACAGGATAGGGCCAGTTTTCAATACACATCGTCCCTCTCCTAAATGTGGTACTTCACCCAAGTAGTCATGCGTAAGCATAAATAGTATCAGTTTATGCTCTCGCATGAATACTCAGGTATGGTACTGGAAGGTGACATATGCCTGTGGAACTGTATCTCAGCTAGAGGTGAACATTACCTGGGGCTCTGGCAGGGGGAGAAGAGAAAGAGAAGAAAAGAAAAGGTGGGAAAAACTGTCGAGGAAAAAACTCTGCCACTGCCAGTTTTTCAATTCTGATCACAATGCTTCCTCGGCAATTCTGGCAGGTAGAATTCTTACCAAATCTAAAATCTTATAGATTTCTACTTTTCTGTAAGCAATTTGAAAACTCCCAAGCTTTTCCAATCTTGGATTCAAAATATTTACACAATTCTTGGCTGTGACAGTTACTTTGCTAATTTTTCCATTAGAGGACTTAAATTGCCAAAGGGAATGGCCACTAAAACTTTGTTTAGTGCACCAGCAAGCTTAATTTCCAAATCAACATTATAGGTTTGTAATCATTTATTCTATGAGATTGAGCATTGAATCAAAACTTTGAACAGCTCAATTAATCTCATTGTTAAAATTTAAATTGCAGTTAAAGAAAGTACCTATAGACAAGCAAGTCACATTCCATATTTGACCAACAAAGTCAGATTAGAATGCTAATGGGAATATATCCCATATTAATTAGTTGCATAACTTCTGGAAACTGAAGAATGCAGTCCTGCTCCCCCACCCTCAACAGTTGGAAAATTCCACTCAACCATGGCGTTATTTAGCAGCTTTCACAAGCTGAAAAACGAGCAAGCCAGCTTGCAATTAACACCAATTATCTCTCTCCATCGCCAATCTTTGATTTGCATTGCTGACGATTTAGATTCTGCAGCATGTAAAAAAGTACTCCAGAAAATAATGGACTCTAAAAAAATAAAAAAAAATATATCCTGGTTCCAAATAATGTGAAGACTGCGAAGGTGCCTACGTTGTGCATGGTCAAGCCAAGAGCCATCGCCAGTTTTATGCTTTGCTTTTTACATCAACTCATTAAAAAAGTCCACAGGGACAACAGTTTTTAAGTTAATGTCAAGAATACCCCGAGTCTGCCAAAGAACATAGATTGCAATGTGCTCTTTTCCTGGCAGGGAGACAGAAATTTCAGAATCACTTCCAGTATCAAACAGGGGTGTTAATAAAATACAAATAAAAGCACAAGAATCTTGACTTTATTTTTCCTTCCAGTTTTCTTCTTTCCTGGAGACAGACTCATGCTAGGGTACAATACCACAAGAAGCAGCAGCTTTCTGGTATCTCACACTTGGTTATTCTTCTTATGCAAGTCCAGTTAATGTTGGCAGGCTACCGAACGACACAGCAATGGCCTCTCTTGTGCTGACATGTGCAATTTCCAGAGGTCAGGAATGGGACCTATGGCCAATTTCCCACCTCCAGAATCACAGATACCAAGAGGAACCGCAGCATTTGCATTATTGCCCTGATCAGACCAACTAACTGAGCAGAGAGGGAGGAATTGAACCAGAGACCTTTTTTTGCTCAGTACCCTCACAGCTCGCTTGTTTGCCCATTGAGCCATCAGGGGGCCCAGAAACTCCTTTTGCAATCTAAAATTATAAAGCAATTCAGATGAATAGATCTTTCCTTTGGCACTCTCATAGATGGTATTTGAAGGATCAAAAATATGTTGGAAAATAAATGAAGCATGAAGTGAACAGGAGCAAATGCACAGCTTTTACAGCATACAAACCTCCAGTAAGAGAGAAAGGTACCATTTCAGCAAAGCACCAATAGGTAGAAAATTAATCAGATACAGAAAATTCTTCACCGTGAAGAATTGTAACCCAAAAGCTCAAAAAAATGGGTTATCGTAGTTATTTAATATCACAAGTGCACACAATTTCCTAACGTGCAATCACTGCGGCCATAGTACCATTTGCTTAACAGATTTGTGAGCGACAGAGCATCAATTAATACTAAAAAATGCAGGTGATGATCACAACTCAAGGTCATGTGGATCAGCTTTACTTCTAGGTTGAGGTAACACCTCTCTGGCAACAAATGTGATATAAATACCAATAGATATTGGAACCATAAATAAGCAATAGATTGAGCTTTAATCTTGAAGTAAGGCTACAGTTGTATTAATCCACGTCAGTAATTCCATCAATGCTTTCTTATTTCTACAATAAAAATAGTCAATAGCTTGACACTATAGCCAATTATCATCAAGCTGACCGTATGCCCATTGATTAGTCACACAACAGAACATGTTAATATATTCACACTATACCACAAGAGGTCTAAACCCAGAATTTACTCTCAACTGGGCCATTATAAAGAGGCACTAGGAACTTTCCCAAAAATGGAGGAGGGCCGATCTGCAAAAGTCTCAAAAACACAATCTGGCAGAGGCCTGAAATAGGTTGCCTGTATACCCTGTTGCACAGTATTGGAAGGGGGAGAAGGATAATGTGCTATTGGAAACAGCAGCACAAATGTCCTCTAACAACCCACAGGACAATATAAACCCTTAGACATACTCAGACGGCAGAGTTACCAAACTAGACAATGGCACTGTGTTTGACTACTTTTGTGGCAATCACTTGTCAACACTAAAATCCAAAAGAACTAGCACTAACCAAACATATGCCATTCTTGCAAACCTTAAATCTACAATCCAAACATCACAATTTAAAACACTTTACCCCCACACACTGCATGCAAACTAGTATCGGGTGGTTCATGAAATTGTGCAATTCAGACTGCACAGAGAAAGTTTTACCAAACTCTACTAAGTCACAAACACGGCACCAAGTAGATAGAAATACAATCTCAAATATGCAAATTCCAGCTCAAATCAAACTTCAAAACCTTCCTGCAGATTGAGTACTGGCAGAGTCCAGAAATGTCCACAATCACTTACGTACTCAAAAGTAGCAAAGACAAGACATGTCATTTTACTAAAAATGTTCTAAATGAATCCATTTTTTACTTAATTGAATTTACAAAGATAACTTCTGGCAACAAAGTGCTGGCGTGTGTATTAATCTTCATAAATCTAGCTGAATCAGAAGAGACAATTTGTTCTATTTCAACAATAGTATTTAGCAGAATTACAAACCATCCCTTCACAATCTTAATAGAAATGCAGGGCTCTATTAATTTTAATCAAACATTGAAATGAAGGGGGGGAAAAGGCAAGTTGAAGGCATATTAGCAATAATGCACTGAAAGTACAGTAGTGAAATAATTCAGAGGCCTAGATATTATAAATATAAGATTGCTTGCAAATATTCTTTAGAGCTAATCTATTATCTCTCAAATGTAGTACTAAAAACTAAACGTGAAATGTACCCAAAATTGAGAATAACTAAGATCTGAATATAAAGTTGTAGCCCCTCGTTGAATAAAACTTTGCAACTTTATTAGAAATGTTGGGGAGGGCGTTGAACAGGCCCATCTAAATTTGACACCATTAGATTTTGCATCTGCAAGTGAAACAGCATAAACAGAGTACTCCTGAGGTCACTCGTAACCCGAGGAGGACCAAGTAACACTGCAGTCGAGGATACATCTATCTGAACATTAAGAAGGGTATATTGGCCGCCCTGGATGCACCTGCAGAGTGTAAGAGTGCTGGCAATATAATTCAAAATTATTTGTTTTTAGAAGAAATACCTTTTACTGCAGTGATTTTGGGGGGACATTAAATGTTGTGTTGCACTGCCTTCTGGCATGAGCAGAGTGATTCTGATTTTGTTGTGTGTACTGTGAGGGGCCCCCTGCATTACTCAGTGCAGGAATGTCAGACGGCGCTGCAGTTTGCGCGACAATGAAGCAGCAGAATGACAGGCAGGTGCAAAGACAGGAAGGAGCAGCAGCCCCGCTGCCGGCCCGGGGGCTCCTCCTCACAGCATGCCCAAGGCCCCCCTCCCCCCTTTAAATATTAAAGCCGCTGCAAACACAGGAGAGCGGCAGCAGATCAACAATGGAATAAATCGCGCGGCGGCTTCAAAACCCAACCCGCCGCCACCGCCCATTTAAACTTCTCGGAGGGAGGGAGGCGGCCGGTGTTAGTCGGGCAGCGCGGCCCACACACACACACACCCCAGGTTGGGGCCCAGCTCCCAGCTCTTCCACAGCGGTGACCAGGCCGCAGGTGTGACCCCGAGCCCGGAGTGAGTGCGGGCTCGGGGTCAAGGGGCCTCTTCGCTGGCTGCAGCGCGGCGGACAGCCGGTGACTCACGGTTTCTGTGTAAGTTCCCTGGGCCTCGCTGCCGGCGTCGGCCTCCCTCTCTCTCTCTCTCTCTCTTTCTCTCCGCGCGGCCGATTGGTTGTCGTGTGTCCCACTATCTGGCCCACTCACTGCTCCTGCTCTCCCCACCCCCGGCTCGCTGCTGCTTTCAGCCGCTTCCTTCTCTACTCACTCACTCTCTCACTCACACGGGGCGGCCCCGCGACGTGCTGCGTCAGCGCGTCAAGGTTTCTCGTACTGCGCAATGACGTCATGGCGTCGGTCACTTCCGCAGCAGGAGTGAGGGGGCGGAGCTTGTGACTGATTGTGGGCTGTGCTCTGCAGACTTTGCAACTCAGTCATTCTGCGAGAAGAAGACTTGCATTTATAGAGCGCCTTTCACAACCACCGGACGTCCCAAAGCGCTTTACAGCCAATTAAGTACTTTTTGAAGTGTAGTCACTGTTGTAATGTGGTAAACGCGGCAGCCAATTTGCACACAGCAAGCTCCCACAAACAGCAATGTGATAATGACCAGATAATGTTTTTAGTGATGTTGGTTGAGGGATAAATATTGGCCAGGACGCCGAGGATAACTCCCCTGCTCTTCCTCGAAATAGTGCCATGCAATCTTTTACGTCCACCTGAGAGAGCAGACGGGGCCTCGGTTTAACATCGCATCCGAAAGCTGGCACCTCCGACAGTGCAGCACTCCCTTCCACTGCTGTCTTTGTTACTGGTACATTTTGCATCCAACAAGATAAACAAGTGTGAAAGTGTTAAATTGCTGAGATTGGCAGCCTTCCTGATTCCTGTTAAGTCTGTGAATTATTTAGTTAATTAAAACAGACTGATGAGTAACAATAAAAACAGGTCTTTACTGGTTGGAGGTAGGGACTATACTGAATACAAGATTACTGCACAGTGCTTATATACCGGTGTGTTCACCCCCGGTATTACGTCTACAGCAGCCTGAGAAAGTAGTACATCTCTTAAGGTGGAACAGGCTTAAGCTCTCTTAAGGTGGAACAGGTTACATACACAACACTCCTCCCTTCTTAGCTTTATAGTCATCCCCCCCATTTAACATAACGTAATAACATATATACATATATAACTTCATGTTTAACGTAACATATCACAGATTCAGTCTCTGCGGAAAACAGTTCACAGATTCAATCTCTGTGGTGTAGTCGGTTCACGTTACTCATTCAATAGTCCTTTCATGGATTTAACAGCTTGAACTTCCAAACTGATTTGGCTCCGTTCGGAGGGACCACGTGTGTGATCTGGTAGAGGTGATAATGGTTCAGATGGGTCATCTTCTGTTTTTACTTTTACTTTTCTGCTTCTTGGAGACTCTCTGGGCTCCATTGTCAGCTGCCACAGCTGCCAGCTGCATGCGCAGTTCCTCCTTCTCTTCCTCCTGTTTCCGTCGTAGAGCCAGCTTCTCCCGATGTTCCGTAGACTTTTGGTGCTCCTCCATGATTTCTGCACTTTGGGAGTCGAAGTTACAAGCTGGGCAGGACAGGACATCGTAATATTCGGTGTCGTCCACCAGGTCATGGTAATATTCGGTGTCGTCCTGAGCTAGACCAGTGAGAGGGTCGTCTATTTCCTCCATACCCAGCTGGACGTTAGCCAGCTCTTGTTCCAAATCCAGACATCTTTCCTGAAGAGACTTCTTCATGTGTACCTCTGCATCCAGCTTTTTCTGGGCTTTCAGCAAGTCGTTTACTAGTGACCTCATTTGTGATTTTAATACTTCAACTTCCTTTGGAGATTGATTGATCGGACTATGCAATCCCTCTACCGGAGCAGCTGTTTCAGCGGTCTGTTGTTCTACATTGACGTGAGTCAGCGTACTTTTGGCATCCAATGGCTGCTCTGTTGCAGTCGTTTCAGTCTGTGTCGTCACATCAGCCATCTCAATGACTTTTGAGAGCTCCGAACCCTTTTCCTTTGAAGATCGCAGCTCGTGTTCAAGTTTTTCCCATTTCAGAGTCTTGTCCCTCAGCATATGAAGGAGTTGGCTGACCGTTAACTCTTCTGACACCAGATTATGGCACGCACCTTCAGAACCTGAATCAGCTTTGATTCGTTCGGCCTCCTCGCGCAGATGGTTGGTGTGCTCCTGCTCCATTTTCTCCATCAGTTGCTTCTGTTGACTTTCCAGATTCTCCCACTCTGTAACAAAGAACTTTTTTTATTTCATTCATCTCTTGCTCAAAACGGCGAATCATTTGTTCTAATTGCTGTTGTAGTTTGAAATGGAGTTGAGTTCGAGCCCAGTGGCCCTCAAAAATGTGCATATCAGTAGACTTGACAGACTCAGAATTCTCTGTTAAACTATGTTGTTGCTCAGTGGAATTCTGTGCTGAAACTTTGTCTTTTGCACATGGGTTGGTCTTACCATCATCAGTTCTAGAGTCTGGGCTGATTATCTGCACCGAGTTCTCACTCTTTATGGCTTTTAGCGAATGCCAGTCCATATTTATGTTTCTAAACCACTCCCGGCCTAGTAGTGGTGGACCTCCCTCCGGTAGCACATATAAGTCCATTATTTGACTTCCTTCGCCCTTGTTGGCCACTGCAACCTTTATTGTCCCGATGGGGTACACTCTCTGCCCCGTGTAGGTTGTCAATATAATCTCCGTATCCTGTAGGGGAATATGTTGGAATAACCTTCTGTAATCTTTCTTATTCATGACCGACAATGCCGATCCAGTGTCCAATTCCATTTTTACTTGGACTCCTTCTATCTGAAGAGTAACCCAAATTGTCTGGAGGTCTGCACCCTTACCAACGTTGAGTACCCTTAAGCTAGCCAGTTCAATACTGCTTGCGTCTGAATCGGACTCCTGTTCGGCCACCTTGTGTACCTTTGCGTATTTCCCTTGCGGTGACTTCTTGTTGCTGGTCTTCTTCCCTGACCTGCATACTCTAGCTATATGTCCAAGCCTACCACAAGTTCTACATTCTTGGTTTTTAAACCAACACTGGTTCTGATCATGCGTTGTCTTTCCACAACGATAACATTTGCCAGAACTCACACCCAATTTGTGTGCACTGAGCTCCGGTGACCGTAGCTGCATTACTGCCGTGCCTCTCGCTGCGGCTTCGTGTGCTGCTGCCATAGTGACCGCCTTCTCAAGCGTCAGCTCATTCTCCTCGAGCAGTCGCTTTTGTGTATCCTGTTTAAATAAACCACACACAAATTTGTCTCGTAGTGCCTCTGTCAGTCCCGTTCCAAACTGGCAATATTTCGCTAATTTACGCAATTCCAGCAAATATTCAGCATTGCTTTCATGCTGTAGCTGCCTTCTGTCGTAAAATTTAAATCGTTCCGCTAGCATCAGCGGCGTGGGGTTTAGATGATCTTTCAGGACAGTAACAATCTCATCGAACGTCTTATCTGCCGGTTCATCTGGTGATAACCGGTGTTTCAATTGCCCGTATGTCTTCGCACCCATTAAATTTAATAATGTTAGAGCTTTATCTTGGTCACGAATTTTATTGGCCTTACAATAATTTTTTACTCTTTCAACATATATGGCCCAATCTTCGAGGTCACTATCAAAGGTGCTAATATTCCCGTGTTTAGGCATTGTAGATTTGCAATTTCTCAGATTTTATTTTCTTTACTTGTTATCAAAGATGGCGGCTTCCCGCTCTTGCCGTCGTCCTCCGCCCACAAAATGGCGGTTTTCCCGCGCTTGGCGGTCTTCACCCGTCCCCCGACGCCGTCTCCCTTCAGCCCCCGAGTGCGGCCCTTATCAGCGGATGCGATCGATGGCCCGGCTGCGCCTCGCACTTGAAAGCGGCCCAGCCCTTATCTGCCGATCGCTATCGCCCTATACCTCTCTCTTCCCCAGTCCTGTCTTCTACTCCGGTTCACAAGCTGATGGAGGCTTCAGGGTCCTAATGCCTGTCACTTCCAGTGGGGTGGTGAGTGGTGAGGTTTGAAACCTCTCTTCAACCGCCGTGGAATAACTGCCGCAGGGTAAGAACCTGACTCGTCGCCAGTGTTAAGTCTGTGAATTATTTAGTTCATTAAAACAGACTAATGAGTAACAATAAAAACAGGTCTTTACTGGTTGGAGGTAGGGACTATACTGAATACAAGATTACTGCACAGTGCTTATATACCGGTGTGTTCACCCCCGGTATTACGTCTACAGCAGCCTGAGAAAGTAGTACATCTCTTAAGGTGGAACAGGCTTAAGCTCTCTTAAGGTGGAACAGGTTACATACACAACAATTCCCCCAACATCTCAAAATTTGAAACTCTCATCCCAATCTTTAAATCCCAAAATATGCCTCGCCTCCTACAGAGACCTGTAGCTGCTGGCACAAGAGAGCACTGGAGACCTTACAGCACCCAGGTCTTCAGCAACACAATGACCAACCTAAGTTTCAGTGAGGAGCGGTGTGCCTGGGTAGCACTCTCGCCTCTGAGTCAGAAGGTTGTGCGTTCTCAGTCCCACTCCAGAGACTTGAGCACAAAAATCTAGGCTGAAACTCCAGTGCTGAAGGAGTGCTGCACTATCGGAGGTGTCGTCTTTCAGATGAGACTTTAAACCGAGGTCCCGTCTGCTCTCTCAGGTGGACGTAAAAGATCCCATGGCATTATTTCAAAGAAGAGTAGGGGAGTTAACATCGGTGTCCTGGCCAATATTTATCCCTCAATCAACAACAAAAACAGATTATCTGGTCATTATCACATTGCTGTTTGTGGGAGCTTGCTGCATGCGAATTGGCTGCTGCATTTCCTACATTACACGGTGGCATAGTGGTTAGCACTGTTGCCTCACAGCGCCAGGGACCCGGGTTCGAATCCGGCCTCGGGCAACTGTCTGTGTGGAGTTTGCACATTCTCCCCGTGTTTGCGTGGGTTTTCTCCGGGTGCTCCGGTTTCCTCCCACAGTCCAAAGATGTGCAGGTTAGGTTGATTGGCTATGATAAATTGACCCTTAGTGTTAGGGGGGGTTACAGGGATAGGGTGGGATATGTGTTGGTGTAGGGGTTACGGTGATCGGGTGGGATATGTGTCGGTGCAGGCTCGATGGGCTGAAATGGCCTCTATCTGCACTGTGGGGATTCTGTGATTCTGTGATTACAACAGTGACTACACTTCAAAAGTAGTTCATTGGATGTAAAACACTTTGAGATGTCCAGTGTCGTGAAAGGCACTATACAAATCCAAGTCTTCTTTCTTTCTTTCACCAGGGAGGCAGTTACTGAGGGATAAAAACAGAAAATGCTAGAAATACTCAGCAGGTCAGGCAGCATCCGTGGAGAGAGAAAGAGAGTTAATGTTTCAGGTCGATGACCTTTCATCAGAACTCTGAGCTTTGTCTGAATTGCTGGCTTTCACAGGTCCAGGAAATCATTAATTGCACATACATTGCTATGTATGCTCCATATGAAGATCCTGGTATATCCATCAATGGGAAGTGTTCTGACAAACGGTCATCGACCTGAAACGTTGACTCTGTTTCTCTCTCCACAGATGCTTCCTGACCTGCTGAGTATTCCCAGCATTTTCTGTTTTTTATTTCAAATTTCCAGCATCTGCAGTATTTTGCTTTTGAGTTACTGAGGGACGTCACCTGTTGCAGCGACAACTGCAGCCCAGCACCAGGGCACACAGAGCACTGCCTGTGGCTGTAAAGGTCATTGTGGCTCTGAATTTCTATGCCTCAGGATAATTCCAGGCTGGTAACATAAGTAAATCTGCAGTTCATTGCTGCAATAAACAGGTCACAGATTCATCAAGCGGAACCATTTTATCACCTTTCCTATGGCGGTAGTCAAACTACAGCAGAGAGCTCTGAGCTTTGCCTGAATTGCTGGCTTCTACATGTCCAGGGAATCATTAATTTCACATACATTGCCCTGCAAGCTCCATATGAAGACCCTAGTGTATCCGTCAAGAGGAAGGGCTTCCTCTCTCTAAATGTGTAGCTGGTGTGTGACCACAGGCAATGGATCATGTAGGTCTGTGCCCAATTTCCTGGCAGTAGTCATGATACCTTTGTCCTGCACCAGTCCTCAATCCCCCCTCTGTTCCACCCAGACACATCAGATGTCAGACTGGCTGCTTGGGGATAAGTGGTATCCAATCACCATCTGCTCATGACTCCTGTCAGGAACCAGAGCACAGATGTTACAATAAAAGCCACGCCGCAACCAGAGGTCTGATTTAGAATGCTAATGATTTGTACAAACAGAGCTTCCGCTGCCTGGACAGGTCTGGAGGGGTCCTTCACTGCAGCTCCGAGAGGATCTGTAGAATCACCATGGTCTTCTGCATTGTCCATCTCATGAGGGAGAGGTGAAGGAGCAAGATGAAGAGGATATCCAGGAAGCTGAGAAAAAGGAAGAGCAAGCTTCAGTACTCCCACTTGCCTGTGCAAGAAAAGGGTATGACACTTTGGAAGCCTCTATTCATGGTCTTCATGGTTAGATATATTTCTTAAGGCTAAAGTGATCAAGGGATATGGGGAGAAAGCAGGGACAGGGTACTGAAATTGGATGATCAGCCATGATCTCATTAAATGGCGGAACAGGCTCGAGGGGCCAAATGGCCTACTCCTGCTCCTATCTTCTATGTTTCTATGTTTCCTTCATGCTTTGAACACCAGAGAGATGCTGGAACTCAGAGCTAAGATGGCAGCAGTCTGAGCTTCCATCAAAGCTGTCACCAGAGGCTCCTTCACTGTGGGTTCTGCTGCAGTGTCCATACAGGTGACCACGTGCGCCATGGTTGACTGCTACATTTCTATGCCCTTCTGAAATACCCCATATAAGTTGGAGCTGGACTCCTCCATGGTCTCTGACATTGTGCGCTGACTCGCTGGCAGGCAGTCCAATGTGCTGAGTAGTTTGCCGTGCATAGCCTTAGGTATTCTTTTATATGCTGGGTCCTTGAACTCAATTTCTAGGCCCTCTGCAGCAGGGCCAGGTTGTAGGCTCGCCCGTTGATGAGCAGATTCCTGGACTGACCTACCCCCCTGCCCTTGCTCGAGCACTTGTGCTCGGTGAATCTCCCAGTACAGACCCCTCTAGTATCGCTTCTACACTACATGGGGTGCCAGTTTCTGAGCTGGTACCTGTAGGAGCAAGGTCAAATGATGGTGTGTGCTTTGGAAGGCTGTCCTCTTCTTTCTCTGCTCCTACAGGGTCCTCTACTTCTGCTGGATATGGAAAGGAAAGAGAGGTACAAGGGCTAGCAATTGGTGTTAAGGGTAAGCAGAGACAGCTCAAAGCAGCAGCACTTTGTCATGCAGAGTATGTTCAGGAAGAGATTTCAGTGAGAAGAGAAAAAGAGGGCAAGATGGCCAAGCACCCTGTGGAGCATATCCTCCAGCCTCGCCAGCCACAGCACTCCTGATGAACCCCCTACCCATAATGTCCATGGCCATCTCTTCCAATGGGGAGAAAATATGGATGGATGGTGGCCCTTCTCTTGTCTGTGCCTTCTCCCTGCTGTTGTGTGCCAGCTTCTCCTTCAAGAAGAAAGGAAGTGTGCTGGTGTGTGGGCTGGTGAAAGGTTGCGAAGATATGGCTGTCAGGGTAGAATAATGTGGCATGAAAGATGGGACAGGTATGAGGAAATCAGGGGTATGGGGAGATGGAGGTGTACTGCTGTGACTGGAGGAGAGTGATAATAAGCGGAAGAGAGAAGGCTTGTGAATGCTGGGGCTACAAATACTACAGGACTAATGACAAATTAATATAATAGAGATGTGAGTAGGATTCTTACCTTAGCAGCTCGGGTCAGATCATTCAATTTCTTGTGGAATTGCAGCCAAGTCCTAGGTGCAATGATTCTTGCATTGATCTGCTCCACCGCCACTACCCCCTGGTGCCAGGAAACTTGCTCTGGCAACCTTCCACCATCTGAAGGAAGAGCAGCTTCCTTATCTTGGTCACCTCCTCTACCAGCACCTGCAATGCAGCATCAGAAAAATTGCGGGGGGCAGGGGCGGCGGGCATCCTGCCTGCCATTTCACCTGCACAACTTTAATTCAGTAGACAGCAGCCAAAATGCACCTCCACTTTAAAGTGGTGCAGGCTGCCTTGAAATAACGTGATTGACATCCTATTTCCTGCTGCCCCCAATCGACTAGCTACCAATAACTAACTAGAGTAACACTGGCAGCTTGCCAATCAAATGAGGCATGAGCTCTCCCTCACATGATCGGGTGCGTGTTTCAATCATGTTGCCCATTCCATGTCACGCTTCGGTGCTACTCGAACTCCTCCCCCAAAGTTTCAAATTTGGGAAATACTATTCATTACTATCCTAGGACTTAATGTCATGACTTTAACTACCACTTTTAAAAACTACATTTTTGTTATGTAAATATAAACCTTGCATTCTGTAGTGTGTTGCACCCATCACCATAGCGTTTTAAGGTGCTGGTGAATCTTTCTCCAAAAGAGAATCAGCCTGACACACTCCCAGTAAATGATTTGTTCTACTCTCCCCATTCCTCATCACCTTGACCTTGGCCCAAATCTCAATGTCATTTTCCCAACCCACCTTGCAAGGGCAAAATATGTCTGCCAATTTGCATGTTAGATAAAGAAGTCAAGCCATTTCCATCTGTACTGGATAGTTTTGTCAGTATTTTGTAAGTAATGTGAATTGACCTGCTAACTTGGAATTAGTTGGGCAGAGGAAACACTTCAAGGACACCCTCAAAACCTCCTTGAAAAAGTGTAACATCCCCACCGACACCTAGGAATCCCTGGCCCAAGACCACACAAAGTGGAGGAGAAGCATCCAGGAAGGCGCCGAACACTTCGAGTCTCTTTGTCGGGAGCAAGCCGAAGCCAAGCGCAGGCAGCGCAAGGAGCGCACATCAACACAAGCACCCCACCCACCCGCCCCTTCAACAACCGTCTGCCCCACCTGTGACAGAGGCTGTAGGTCCCGCATTGGACTCATCAGTCACCTGAGAACTCATTTTTAATGTGGAAGCAAGTCATCCTCAGTTCTGAGGGACCACCTAAGAAGAGGAAGAGTAAGATACTAGTGGGAATAATAATAAGGTAAAAGTAAATAATTCATTTGTAGTTTTTAGAAGCTTGTAATCCTCTTGCCATTTGAATTGGTGAGCTGTGCCTTTCTGACTCTTGGCTACTACCCAATTTGTTCTTTTTCCACCATCCTGATTTTTGCTCACTTGTCTCAAGTCATACTTTCAGTGAATTCTCCCATTTTTAGGGGTTAACCACTCAAATTACAATTCATTGTCACGCTCCTCTGCAGCACTGGTGGTCCTTCAGAGAGGCGCCGTGAGCCACAGGAGTAGTAGATATCCCTCATCACCCATTCTGCCCCTTGCTGCTGCGGTTGAAATGGAGCCGAGTCACTGCACCGACGAAGTATAAAAGTATCATGACGGCTCCCAGCTTCTGGAGTTTCTGGGACATGTTTTGGAAAGTGCTTCAGGGTCCGTATGTCTTGCTGGATAGGTAGTGCTGGGATGATCCTGCTCTCCTCTGATGCTGCCTGATTAATCTGCCTTCCCTTACAGCCTCCTGTTGCTCCTCTTCCTCCAGGATATAGGTCATTTAAAGAGGGATTCCGATTAGGAAGCTCATTGTGTAACCCACAAATCTTAGCTCAGTAATAGTGTTGAAATTGCATGCTTTCCAAAGGTAATTCAAAATGTAGGCAAAGGCTCCGTGAGTACAAGAGTGAAAAACTCTTCACAATACCTGCAGTGAATCCCAAGATATGACCAAAAGTTTCCACAAGCAATTTTCAGTGAGCAGTGTCCTTTAATAAAAATACCTCTGTCTTGATGAATGGGTTCTGGGAAACAGCACTCTTTAAAGAGTGAAACAAATTAGCAAGGTTGGCTAGGAAAGCAGAAGTCCAGGAATTTAGGCCGGGTGACATCATCCCACCTTAACTCCAAAATGTGCATGTGCTTGCTGCTGGGAAGGTGAGCACTTCTTCAATGCCCCCTGAATCTGAACAGAATTTATACTGGGGCCCTTTTCCAGTGGAACTCCAACCTAAATTGACCCTGTGAACAATTTCTCACCCTCCAAAGGTGCAAATCCCAATTTACACCCTCCCCCAACCCAGGAATTTCAAGGCTTTCATTTTTTTAGGGATTTGGCAGTGAATGGAGGAATATGGAGAAATACTAAATGGCATTCCTTGCTGAATGAGGGAAACCCGATGTAAAGTTTAGCACCAATTTAAATACCAGTACTTACAATATTCATATATTCAGTAAGAACATTTAGAAATGCTTTTCAACAAGACAGTGGAGGTACAGGCATCAATGTGTAGTGCCACATCGTGGTGGATTGAAGATTTGCACCTGCAATTGACCACAATATTGAGTTACAAATCTCAAGCAACAACAAACAAACAACTTGTATTTATATAGCGCCTTTAACGTAGTAAAGCATCCCAAGGCACGTCATAGGAGTGTTATCAAACAAAATTCAACACCGAGCCACACAAGGCGTTATTAGGACAGGTGACCAAAAGCGTGGTCAAAGAGGTAGGTTTTAAGGAGCGTCTTAAAAGGAGGAAAGAGAGGTAGAGAGGCAGAGAGGTTTAGGGAGGGAATTCCAGAGTTTAGGGCCTTAGCACATCACTTCTAGGAAGTATTGTATCAAGTGGAGATCAGACACTTCCCACAGTGGAAGAAAAAAATAATCACTGGTAGAGACTCATTAAAAAACCAATGTACCACAGCTACCTATCACCACCCCTATCCCCCACCCAGACTGGGTTCAGTGCAGCCTAATGTAGGCCTAGGGACAGGTTACCTGCTCACTCACTCTCAGTTACAGTTAGTGCATGGTCTATAAAGACTAGGTTAAAAAGGGAAAAAGTAACAGAAATAAAAAGGGTTTACACTTTAACAAAAATGCTTTGAGGCAGCAACCAAAACCTTTTAACAAACTCCCTAAGAGCAATGGGGAGTGGGATTAATTGGATAGCTCTACCAAAGAACTGGTACAGGCATGATGGGCCGAATCACCTCCTTTTGTGCTGAATCATTCTATGATATGAAGAATCATAGAATGATATCGGCCTCTTCCTGAGGTCCCACCATCACAGGAGCCAGTTTGCAGCCAATTTGATTCACTCCACGTGATATCAAGAAACAGCTGAGTGTACTAGATACAGAAAAAACTATGGGGCCTGACAACATCCCGGCTGTTGTGCTGAAGACTTGTACTCCAGAACTAGCCGCGTCTCTAGCCAAGCTGTTCCAGTACAGCTACAACACTGGCATCCAACTGACAATGTGGAAAATTGCCCAGGTATGTCCTGTCCACAAAAACCAGGACAAATCCAATCCGGCCAATTACCGCCCCATCAGTCTACTCTCAATCATCAGCAAAGTGATGAAAGGTGTCATCGACAGTGCTATCAAGCGGCACTTACTCACCAATAACCTGCTCACTGATGCCCAGTTTGGGTTCCGCCAGGGCCACTCGGCTCCCGACCTCATTATAGCCTTGGTCCAAACATGGACAAAGGAGCTGACTTCCAGAGGTGAGGTGAGAGTGACTGCCCTTGACATCAAGGCGGCATTTGACCGAGTGTGGCATCAAGGACCTCTAGTAAAGCTAAAGTCAATGGGAATCGGGGGGAAAAATGTTCCACTGGCTGGAGTCATACCTAGCACAAAGGAAGATGGTTGTGGTGGTTGGAGGTCAATCATCACAGCAGGAATTCCTCAGGGCAGTGTCTTAGGCACAACCATCTTCAGCTGCTTCATCAATGACCTTTTGTCCAACATAAGGTCAGAAATGGGAATGTTCACTGATGACTGCACAGTGCTCAGCGCCATTCACAACTCCTCAGATAATGAAGCAGTCCATGCCCACATGCAACGAGACCTAGACGACGTTCAGGCTTGGGCTGATAAGTGGCAGGTAACATTCGCGCCACAGAAGTGCCAGGCAATGACTATCTCTAACAAACGAGAGTCTAACCACCGCCCCTTGACATTCAACAGCATTACCATCGCCAAATCCCCCACCATCAACATCCTGGGGGTCACCATTAACCAGAAATTTAACTGGACCAGCCACATAAATACTGTGGCAACAAGAGCAGGTCAGAGGTTAGGTATTCTGCGGCGAGTGTCTCATCTCCTGACTCCCCAAAACCTTTCCATCTACAAGGTACAAGTCAGGATGGAATACTCTCCACTTGCCTGAATGACTGCAGCTCCAACAACACTCAAGAAGCTTGCCACCATCCAGGACAAAGCAGCCGCTTGATTGGCACCCCATCCACCACCTTAAACATTCACTCCCTCCACCACCGGCATACCGTAGCTGCAGTGTGTACCATCTACAAGATGCACTGCAGCAACTCGCTAAGGCTTCTTTGGCAGCACCTCCCAAACCCGCGACCTCTTCCACCTAGGACAAGGGCAGCAGGCGCATGGGAACACCACCACCTCCAAGTTCCCCTCCAAGTCATTCACCATCATGACTTGGAAGTATATTGTCGTTCCTTCATCGTCGCTGGGTGAAAATCCTGGAACTCCCTCCCTAACAGCACTGTGGGAGTACCTTCACCATATGGACTGCAGCATTTCAAGAAAGCGGCTCACAACCACCACCTTCTCAAGGGCAATTAGGGATGGGCAATAGATGCTGGCCTTGCCAGCGATGCCCACATCCCATGAACAAATTTTTTAAAAAGGCCGTTTAACCTATTCCAATTAATCAATCCAGAAGGAATCTACAATAACCTATCACAGCATCCAATTGTTTTTTAAATAACCATACCTGACCTGAAATTTCATTGCATGCGTTAATCACTCTTTTTATGAAGAGCTTCCTGATAGCAGTTCAAAATTTATCTTTTGCTTGTTTGAACTCATGATCCCTTGTTGTCCTGCAATGATTTAGTGTTCAGTAGTGCTCTGGACTTACTTTTTCTGTATCACTTACCATCTCGTATACGTCTATGTTCCTCCTTTCAAGGATGATTGGCAAGACTTTCTCCAGTCTTTTCTCAGAAATGATTGCTCAGCTTCATGATTCTTCTCCAATCTGGTTCTGGAACTTGAATGTTTCTCTTGTGTCTTGGTGATCAAACTGGATGCAGTACTCAAGGTGAAGTGTCTGAAATAAGCTGACCAGATTTCACAAGTGCAAAGTCAGGATAACATCAGTTTGATCTTCGAATGCTTGGACTAAATACCTCTCTGTTCTCATCATTAATAAGTTAATAAGGTCATAAAAAATGCAAACAACATTGGGGTTCATTTCTAGAGGAATAGAATTGAAAAGCAGATAAGTTATGTTAAACTTGTATAGAACCTTGGTTAGACCACACTTGGAGTATTGTGCATATTATCAAAAGGATATAGAGGCATTGAAGGAGAAGGTGGAAGAAAGATTTACAAGGATTATACCAGAACTGAGAGGCTATATCTATCAGGAATAATTGAACAGGCTGGGGCTCTTTTCTCTAGAAAAGAGAGAAGGCTGAGGGGGTGACCTGATAGGCATCTTTAACATTATGAAAGGGTTTGATAGGGTAGAGAAGATGTTTCCACTAGGAGCCATAAATATAAGCTATTCACTAATAAATCCAACAGGAAATTCAGGAGAAACTTCTTTACCCAGCGAGTGGTTAGAATGTGGAACTCGCTACCACAGGGAGTGGTTGAGGTGACTAGCATAGATGCATTTAAGGGGAAACTTGATAAACACATAAGGGAGAAATGAATAGAAGGTTATGCTGATAGAGTTAGCTGAAGAGGGGTGGGAGGTGGCTCATGTGGAGCATGGACCAATTGGGCCGAATGGTCTGTTTCTGTGCTATACATTCTATGTAAATAAACAAACAATAAAAGGGTAACGGGGGCAGAACCTGTATTAATTCAGAAACCTTTCGAAGAGTTGTACTATTCTGAAAGTCATCAACAGAGACAGTAGTGATTGGTAATTACTTGTGAGTGTCCTCTATTTTCCAATTTTGTTTGATTAACAATGAATAGATGAATTAAAACAGTCATTTGAAACATGTCAACAAATTTGGTAGTAATATTTTTAACAAAAATTCCCACTTAGATTTCCAGTATAGACAGATGGGGATGGCAGTAATTCTGATCAACAATTTATCCAGTGGAAGTGATTTAGTAACAATAGAGTTTTGTGATTATTTAACTCACACACTTGATATGAATATATTTATTCAATATATGATCCCAATACAATGACCTACCTCTGATTTTAGGGACCTATTAGTTTTTTTTAAACTATTTTCTTCGTTATAAATATTCCCCTCTTTTTCCTCTGAAGGTGCTGACCCTTGCTAAAGTATGCTTACATAGGCACCAACAATGCTTCAGTAACCTGTGTGTGTGAACATCCTTCACGTATGAGCCCTAGCAGTGAGATTTTGCAAACTATTCAACTCCAGAGGGCATCACATGAGAGGCCAATCCTTTTCTAACCTGATGTCTGCTCATTTGAACTTGAGCAGGAGTCATTGGAGAGCAGCTAATTCAGCATAGTTTGACCATCAAACCTGTGAGCTGAATTGTTTGCTATTGTCTGTGTGCTTAAATGGAAACAAGAAAATTGATGACACAAAAGCTTTAATCCAAAGTTGCATCACTGGTCCTCTTTTGGTTAGAACCACTTAACTGTAAATGAAATAGAACTTAAAATAAAACTTATCAAATCAAATTAAAATTACATTGCCTGGGGTGACAATGCACTCCAGTCCCCGTGGCGCCCACTGGTCTCGGAAGGCCTCAAGTGTGCCGGCGGACACCGCGTGCTCCATCTCCAGGACCACCCAGACGCGAACATAGCCACGGAAGAGAGGCAGGCAATCGGGCCGGGCGACCCCCGCGACCGCCCGCTGCCTGGGCCTGTTAATGGCCATTTTGGCCAGGCCCAGGAGCAGTCCTACGAGGAAGTCCTCCGACCTGCCCGCTCTCCTCCGAAGAACAGGAGCGTGGGACTGAAGTGCAACCAAAAATCGCGGAGCGCCCCTTTAAGTAATGGAACAGGGGCTGCAAACTCACACATTCTACATAAACATGGAACACAGACTCCTCTAGGCCTCAGTAAAGGCAGGCGGCCTGGGAGTCCGTGAACCTACTTAACATTTTATTGCACAGGACTGCTCCGTGCAACACCCTCCAGGCCAAGTCCACAATAGAAAAGGGGAGGACTCCCGCGTAGAGAGCCCTCCATTGGGGACCTCCGCCTCCGCAGGATGGCAAGATGGCATACCAAGGCGTGTCCGGTTGGTAGGCGAAGACGACAAAGTGGAGAGTGTGCAGGATCAGCCCATACAGGAAACCCCTCCGCGCAGATCTGAAGGGCACGGAGGGCATTTCCCCGAGGCGGCTCAAGTTGTGAGGCGCCGGTTCCCGAGAGGGGTTTCAGGGCCGCGCGCCGATGAGGAAGTTGCATCACTGGTGGTGACATAAGAACATAGAACATAAGAAATAGGAGCAGGAGTAGGCCAATCGGCCCCTCGAGCCTGCTCCGCCATTCAATAAGATCATGGCTGATCTGATCCTAACCGCCAATCTACTATCATTGAACCATCTCCTGAATCTAACAGAATTAGACACACGAGATAGGAGCAGGATCAGGCTACATGGCCCCTGGGTCCGCTCCGCTACCCACAGGGCCATGACCGATCCGAACCTAGACTCATGTCCAAATTCCTGCCCGTTCCCCATAACCCTTTATTCCCTTTACTTCTAGGAAACTGTCTATTTCTGTTTTAAATTTATGTAATGATGTAGCTTCTACAGCTTTTTGGGGCAGCATATTCCATGGACCTACCACCCTCTGAGTGAAGTAGTTCCTCCTCATCTCAGTTTTGAAAGAGCAGCCCCTTATTCTAAGACTATGCCCCCTAGTTCTAGTTTCACCCATCATCGGGAACATCCTCCCCGCATCCACCCGATCCAACCCCTTCACAATCTTATATGTTTCAATAAGATCGCCTCTCATTCTTCTGAACTCCAATGAGTAGAGTCCCAATCTACTCAACCTCTCCTCATATGTCCATCCCCTCATCCCCGGGATTAACCGAGTGAACCTTCTTTGTACTGACTCGAGAGCAAGTATGTCTTTTCTTAAGTATGGACACCAAAACTGTATGCAGTATTCCAGGTGAGGTCTCACCAATACCTTGTACAACTGAAGCAATACCTCCCTATTTTTATATTCTATCCCCCTAGCAATGAAAGCCAACATTCCATTGGCCTTCTTAATCACTTGCTGCACCTGCATACTAACCTTTTGAGTTTCGTGCACCAGGACCCCCAGATCCCTTTGTACTTCAGTACTTTCCAGTTTCTTGCCATTAAGATAATAACTTGCTCTACGATTTTTCCTGCCAAAGTGCATAACCTCACACTTTCCAGTATTGTATTCCATCTGCCAAATCTCTGCCCACTTACTTAGCCTGTCTATGTCCCCTTGCAGGTTTTTTATGTCCTCCTCACTCATTACTTTCCCTCCCATCTTAGTATCATCTGCAAACTTTGATATGTTACACTCGGTCCCCTCCTCCAAATCATTAATATAGATTGTAAAGAGTTGGGGACCAAGCACTGACCCCTGTGGAACACCACTAGTTACTGATTGCCAGTCCGAGAATGAACCATTTATCCCAACTCTCTGCTTTCTGTTAGATAGCCAATCCTCTATCCATGCCAGAATATTACCCCCAATCCCGTGATTTTT
The DNA here is from genome assembly GCF_052327205.1 of Somniosus microcephalus. NCBI lineage: Eukaryota > Metazoa > Chordata > Chondrichthyes > Squaliformes > Somniosidae > Somniosus > Somniosus microcephalus. The sequence goes on along the minus strand of NC_140992.1, from coordinate 92,753,087 downwards.
TATCTTAAGCAATAATCTTTTGTGTGGCACCTTGTCAAATGCCTTTTGGAAGTCTAAATACACTACGTCCACTGGTTCCCCTTTATCCACCCTATATGTTACTTCCTCAAAGAACTCCAGCAAATTTGTCAAACATGACTTCCCCTTCATAAAACCATGCTGACTTTGTCCTATTAAATTATGATTATCCAAATGTCCTGTTACTGCCTCCTTAATAATGGACTCCAATATTTTACCTACCACAGATGTTTGGCTAACTGGTCTATAGTTTCCAGCCTTCTGTCTACTGCCCTTTTTAAATAAGGGCGTTACATTAGCAGTTTTCCAGTCTGCCGGGACCTTTGCTGATTCCAGGGAGTTTTGGAAAATTATTACCAATGCATCCACAATCCCTACCGCCACTTCCCTCAAGACCCTAGGATGTAAGCCATCAGGTCCAGGTGATTTATCTGCCTTGAGTCCCATTATTTTACCGAGTACCACTTCCTTAGTGATTTTGATCGTGTTTAGCTCCTCTCCCCCTATAGCCCCCTGTTTGTCCAGTGTTGGGATATTCTTAGTGTCTTCTACTGTAAAGACTGATACTAAATATTCATTCAGTGTTTTTGCCATCTCCATATTTCCCACCATTAATTTCCCGGTCTCATCCTCTAAGGGACCAACATTTACTTTAGCCACCCTTTTTCTTTTTATATAACTATAAAAACTCTTACTATCTGTTTTTATATTTTTTGCTCATTTACTTTCATAATCTATCTTCCCTTTCTTAATCAATCTTTTTGTTACTTTTTGCTGTCTTTTAAAGTTTTCCCAATCCTCTATCCTCCCACTAGATTTGGCTACCTTATATGCCCTTGTTTTTAGTCGAATACTATCCTTAATTTCTTTACTTAGCCACGGATGGCTGTCTTTTCTTTTACACCCTTTTCTTCTCAGTGGAATATATTTTTTTTGGAAGTTGTAAAATAACTCCTTAAATGTACACCACTGATCATGTATCGTCTTACCCTTTGATCTATTTTCCCAATCCACTCTACTCAATTCCGCTCTCATACCTTCATAGTCTCCTTTATTCAAGCTTAGCATGCTTGTTTGAGATCCAACCTTCTCACCCTCTAATTGAATATGGAATTCAACCATGTTATGGTCACTCATTCCAAGGGGATCCTTTACTAGGACATTTTTAATTAATCCTGTCTCGTTACACAGGACCAGATCTAAGGTTGCTTGCCCCCTGGTCGGTTCAGTTACATACTGCTCAAGAAACCCATCCCTAATACAATCAATGAACTCATCCTCAAGGCAGCCCTGCCCAATTTGATTTGTCCAATTAATATGATAGTTAAAATCCCCCATAATTATAGATGTTCCCTTATTACAAGCCTCAACTATTTCCTGATTGACATAGAGGCCTAGAAATTTGATTGCGCAATGTCCATTTTTCAAGAGAGAAATAGGCGCGTAAGGGTTTAATGTGCCATACCTGCGCTCAGTCTGCACCGGATATGATCTGCACGCCATATTGGTTAGGGCGTCTAGGGCACTCACCTGAAATAGGCATTAGGCTCATTGCTTATGCAAATCAGGGGCCTAACACTTGTTTCAGATCCCTTTGAGAAATTGGGTTGTTACTGAGCACAGCCTGAACCGTGCATGCTGCGGTTAGGTTTCTCAGGCGCACAGCAGCCATCCTTAAAGGGACCGCTGGAGGCCGCCTTGAAGAAGGCAAGTACAAAATGTTATACTTACTTGAAGGTTGAGCCAGGAGCAGCAGCAATGCTCCTCTTTGTTTGATTACACTCCTGTGAAGCACCTTGGGATGTTTTACTACGTTAAAGGTGCTATATAAATGCAAGTTGTTGAGTGGTTTATGCTGTATACATGCAACCTTCCCCTTTGTTGCCAATCTTAAGCTTTCAAATTCCCCTCAAGTATGTTCACCTCTGCCTCTTTCCTTCTTCCCACCTGAAATAATTGATTCAAACCTCATAAGCAACATTTTTATTTTTATTTAGACAAGAGATTTAATGCAGCATTTTTGAACATCAAATACATTTGCAATGTTATTATAAATCGCTAATGTGCAACCCAACCAACCAGCTGGAACATCAAAAACAGAAAGCGCGCACCTTGGAAACCCCATTCCCCTCCTTTGGTATATATTTTTAACTCCATCACCACAGCTTACTGACAGTTATACCCACAGACGGCCCTTTAAAGTAAGAAGAAGAGCCCTGATTTTAATCAAACCCGCCCGGAGAGTAAAATCAGGCAAAGTGTAAAAACAGGCTTTCAATCTCAACCCAGCCCATTCCCGCTGGGCCATTTAGGTTCAAAGCGGGGTGAATATTTCTGGCTGGGAGTCTCAACCATTTAACATATGTGAAGCAGGAAAGAATTTTGCAAGTTCTTGACTAGGCCACTAGATGGAATGCCATGCAATGGCAGACCGTTCCATTTAGGTTCAATCTACAACCACTGCGCTTGAATAATGCAATAATTGAAAGGTCACTGCTGCAGAGTGAGGTGACACTGGATTTTTCAAATGCTATTTCTGATGGTTGTGTCCCTTTACGTTTCACTTGACCATTTTGCCACCTGCTGTGCACCACTGGACTATGATGACTTAGCTCAAGGACACATCTGGGTGGGCAACACACATAATTGCACTCAGATTTGTCCTTAAAAACAAATGAGGAAAATTGGACTTTCCAGTCCCATATGAATGGGAACAGCTAGTTTTTCTATTTTGATTGTATCTACAGAAAACTTACAGATATTGAACTGATCCAGGTTCAGTGCGTACTAATTTAATGAAAGTAGTTAATTTAGAAATAATACCAGCAATACACGTCGTAAGATGCTGCTGCTCTGATGGCTTTGTGAACTTGCTGACTGAGTATCTACGCCATACAGATTACGAAGATCCCAGGTTTGACCCCCGAGGAGTTGATCTCAGTTAGAGCAAAGACTACGCACTGCACTTAGCCTCAGTGCCCTGGAGTGGAGTGGAAAAAATTGGCCAGCATTCCTACTCCTGGTCATTATCCTGTGACTTATGCTGGAAGTGCATGTGTGGCTATCAGATGAGGCCAGGAATGGGTTAAGCTGTGATGTTACCACACCATCAAATAGTCTGTCAGGACTGTTAAGATCCATAATTGAAGGATGGGCCCTTGAGAGAGGCAGCAAAAGGCAACTGGTGCCTGTGAAATTGTATCTTCAGGTGATAACTGGAGGGGAGAAAATTGGTGGAGAAAAAAAATGTATGAGAAAACCCCTGAGCAAGACAAGATTGTGGAAGAGTTAGGAAAGGATTGCATTTGAATCAACATAGGCAAAAAAGAAACTGAGAAAGTTGATGAAAGTAAAATATAAAAAGTGCACTGACATTATTCTGCCTGTAGAGGACATTATAGTACAAACAACAGTAAAGAAATTGTCCACAGTTAGGACTGTTTCCTAACTCAACATGTCAAAGAATAAGCCCGGGTAATCGTATACTAGACTTAATGTTTAGTAGTAAGCCTAACTTGGTATCAGACCTCCGTGTTGAAGAATACCTGGGAACAGTGACCATAATATCATACGGTTTTAATTGGCTAGCAGAACCTGTGCAGTGCTGTGCAGGATATCTACCCCGAGAGGTGCCAGGGGAAGGCCCTGAGAATCATCAAAGACGCGAGCCACCCCAGCCACAACCTTTTCGCCCTGCTCCCGTCCAGTAAGAGATACCGAAGCATACGGTCTTGTACCAGCAGGTTTCGAAACAGCTTCTACCCCCAGGCCATAAGACTCATGAACGAATAATTTATTATTATTTATTACTGTTGTTTTATTTATTATTACAGGTAGACTACCCTTTATCTGGACTTCCGAAAACCGAAACCCTCTAAAAACCGAAGGTTTTTTCGGTCAGCGTAAGTCGTGCGCACGACATGACCAAAGTGGCGCACGACTTACAGGCCTAGCCGGATAAGGGATAGTGTAGCATTTTTCCACACTTCTGAAAACCGAAATCGCTCAGCGTAAGTGTACCAGCCTTTATCCGCACATCCGAAACCAGAAAACCTCTGAAAGCCGAAAGTGGAGCAAAGCATGACTTCTGAAAACCGAAATGCGCACGACCACGACCCCCGCCGACCCCCACCCCCAACCCCCCGGCCGAACCCGACCCCCACCGACCCCCGACCCCCACCGACCCCCGACCCTCAAGCCAGATGTAATGTACCTTTATTGCATGTTTATGTACAGGTATTTAGCTTAGTTTGTACCTGTACATGTTTGAAGTTTTACTGAATGTTTTCCTTACAAATAAACTGTACTACAGTATTTATCCCTGTAACTACAGTATTTATAGTCGTTATTTATCCCACCCTTTCGGATAAGGGATAGTGTATCCTTTATCCGCACTCCCGAAAACCAAATTACCTCTGAAAACCGAAGTGTTTTCGCGCACCTTCCGAAATCTGAAATTTTCCTAAAACCGAAACACGGCTGGTCCCGAGGTTTTCGGATAAAGGATAGTCTACCTGTAATGTATTTCTATTAGTATTTTTATCATTGCTATGCCATATTTATTCCAATGTTGGGAGGGTTCGTAAAAATCAACATTTCATTGTGCAGCACACACGTCTGCTGCATATATGACAAATAAAAAAATTGAATTGAATTGAATTGAATTGAATTGAACCAATGGTAATGACAATCTACGATTAATTCCAGATTTTAGTAGGGCTAACTTTAATAAAATGGCAGAGGATTTGGAACAGGTTAATTGGTCAACTCTACTGGGTGGAGTTGCAATTGATGTTGAGTATACATGGCATGTTTTTAAAGGTGAATTAAAACACATAGAAGCCATGTACATCCCTAAAGTCAAAAGGAGGGTGCATGGTCAGAAGAAGCCATGGTGGCTGACTGGTCATGTACAAAGACAAATAAGACATAAACATGTTCTTATAGATTCAAATTACATAATACTGAGGAAAACAAATACAATTGCTGAGAACAGTAAAAAAAAGCTAAGACTGCTATTAGATCAGCTAAAAGATTAATGGAAAAGAGGATAGTAGACAACTGTGGTAGTAGGGTTGCCAACACTGATTTGACGTATTCCTGGAGATTTGATCATGTGACATTTGATCACATGCATTCGATCACTTGGCACTGCTCATATGATGTTTAATCACATGATATTTGCCCACTGTTTGCAAATGTTATTGTATTTGTCTTAGTATCACCAAGTCCTGAATAAAATATTTGACTTTTTGTTTTATAGGGGATATGAATAATATAACTTTTAAATCAAAGAAAGAACACAAAAGAATTGAAAGTTTTAAGGAGAAGTAATGTTTAAATAAAATCTACTTCTGCGATGTTTCTACAGTATGGACTGCAATGAGAAACATCAAGTAAATACCACTGATTCAACAAAACATCATCAATATAAGTAACTAACTAAAGATTTTGCACAACATTATGACTTTTTACACAGCAAGTTATAAAATAATAAAACAAAACCTAATGCAATTCACTGACTCTCACATCCCATGGCTATAGCCCAGCCTCAGGGAGGTGAAGCTCAGTCCTCAGAGAGGAGCACCAAAGATGCCCGACTCTTGGCGCACCATAGGCTGGCATGAACTCTCCTTCCCTACAGTTTGTGCTGCTCTCTCTCCGTCCCCCAGTTTATGGCGTCGCTATTTCTCTCTCCCCGCCCCAGTTTGTGTTCCTCTCTTTCTCCCTCCTTCCCCTAGTTTGTGTTTCTCTCTCCCTCCCCAGTTTGTGTTGCTCTCTCTCTCTCTCTCTCCCTCCCCTGGTTTATGTTACTCTCTCTCCCTCCCCCAGTTTGTGTTGCTCTCTCTCTCTCCCTCCCCCAATCTGTGTTACTCCCTCTCCTTTCCCCCCCTGCCCCCCCCAGTTTGTGTTGGTCTCTCTCTCTCTACCCCCCCCAGTTTGTGTTGCTTTCTTTCTTCCCAGGTTAATGGATGAGAGTAACCCAGTAGACATTGTCTACTTGGACTTTAAGAAAGCTTTTTATAAGATACCTCACAAAAGGAATCCTGTGGAATTGGGAAATGCTCATAGGCAGGAAGTTGTGGCCACTGGAGGATGCACTGTGCAGGGATTCTTCATACCTAATCCTCCTTCTCACTTCTCCCTCACCCCACACACTCTGCATGACAAGCTGCAGATGTTCTCAACAAACACTTCCTCCTCTTTGCTCTCCCCACACCACAAACTAACCCTTTTCCCTTTCAGCTTGTCAGAATATGGAAGTCCCTCAGCCAGTGGAGGAAGAGGATGAGAGTAATCATAAAGATGCACTGTCACTTGATCTCACTCTCACACCCACCAGCTCAGATACTGACACGATATGGACTTTGGAGGCTAGGCTAGAGAAGGGATCTGCATGTGGTGACCCACCGGGTACAAGTGTGCAGGAGCCAGGGCAGGGGGACAGGATATCACAGGCACCATCTTGGCAGAGGGTAAGGCTGTACACTAGTTCTGCTGCAGAGGATTCCATTACAGACTTCTATGAACCAGGCTACTGAAGAAAGCCAATGGGCATACATTAGGAAATGTTTGGTGCACTGGGAAGCCTGCCAGAGAGCTTGCGCATAATGTCATGGAGCATGGAGGAGTCCAATTCCAACTTGCCGCCGAGCATGGAGCCCATCCTTTCTGACATGGAAATGGTTTTTATGTTTGCAGTCAAGTGAGGGGAAAAACAATGCGGTGAGTGAAAGAGGACAATGTAATGGCGATTTAAGAAGGTAGATAAGGAATGTATGGCTACGGGTGAATGGGGTTTTGGAGTTGTAGTTAGTGGAACTGCTCCACAATCGGCTGATCTCTTAGAACTCGCACAGAAATGGCTCATTGGTTGTTGCCCCTCCTCTTCCTGCTCCTCTTCAATTTGTTGATGGTAAGGGCTGCTCCCTCATGATGACGAAGTTGTGGTGCATGCTGCAGAAAACCACGAATCTGGATACCCGTTCAGCTGTGTACTACAGGGCTCCTCCTGAATGGTCCAGGCAGCAGAAGCATTGTTTGAGGACACAGATTATTTGCTCGATGATGTGGCTCGATGATGTTCCTTGTGGCAGCATAGCTTTCACTGTAGAACTGCTGCGCACAGGTTCCTAACTAGAGTCATGAGCCATCTCTGGAGGGGATAAACCTTGTCATCCAAGCGCCAGCCTTTAACTTGGAGGCCTGGTTGGAATAAAGGTGGCACAGAGGACTGATGCAGAATAGTGGGCACAGTCCTGCATGATGCATTGCCTGTGGTCACAAATCAGTTGCAGGTTGAGGGAGTGGAATCTCTTCCAATTAATGAATATTCCAGGGTTCTAACAGGGAGCACGCAAGGCAATGTGCGTGCAGTCAATGGCACCTTGCACCATGGGGAAGTCTGCCGTGTGTGTGAACCCTCATGCTTCCCCCCTGTCAATAGGGAAGGAGATGTAAGTGTTTCTCATGGTATAGAGTGCCCCGGTATCATTCTAGTGAATCTGTGCTGTACCCCCTCCAAGGCCGATATAACCTTCTTGAGGTGCGGTTCCCAGAACTGAACGCAGTACTCTAAATGTGGACTAACCAGAGCTTTATATAACTAATATAACGTCCACCCCTTTGTATTCCATCCCCCCTGAGATAAAGACCAACATTTCATTAGCATTTCAAATTATTTTTTGTACCTGCCTGTTGAATCCGTGAATCTTAAGGTATGGTGTTCTTCAATAAATAGACGGAGACTGCAGATCAACAATCAACAGGTGTTTACTGGATGAGGGTAGTCTAAAAACTAACAGTACAGATGCCTGCTCAAGGCTTATATACAGGTGTGGTCACTGCCGGTACGACAGTATACAGGAGCTGTAAAAGTAGTTCTCTCTTAAAGGTACATACACTACAATTCCTCCCCTTTTAGATTAACAGTACCATAACATTCAAATAACAGTTAACACTTTAACATGCACATTTAACTGAAATAGTCCATTTATAGATTCAGTCTTTGGGGCGGCTTCCTGATCCTTTCTGGATAGCGCCTTTCCTGAGTGTCTTGTTCTTGGTGCGGAGGCGATTCTGGCCTCCTGTCGTCGGTTAGTTCATCAGTTTCCGCTGCTACTGTTTCTGGGGTAGATGCTACCGGTATGTCGGGTTCATCCCCAGGTACATGAGACATGGGGTTGACTCGTTCCTGTGACGCTAGGATCTGGTCGACATGGCGTCTCACAATGTTCTCCCCGACATCCACTGTGTACATTAGTGGCCCCTGCCGTGTGCATATTGTTCCGGGTTGCCATTTCTCTGTTCGGTAGTCGCGGGCCAAGACTGGTTGTCCTACATTGAAGCTCCTTGTCGGCTTCTCATTGATGTGCTGGAATTGCTTATCCTCAACATTTCTTCGCACATTTGGTCTGAGCAAATCCAGACGAGATCTCAACCTTCGGTTAAAGAACATCATGGCCGGGGTCTGATTGGTAACTGCATGTGTCGCATTTCTGTAGGCTAACAGGAAATTGTCCACCTTATGCTGTAGTGGAATGTCATTATCGCACATGGCCCTTACTACCTTTTTAAAGGTTTGTACGAACCTCTCAGCCAATCCATTTGTGGCTGGATGATACGGGGCGGATGTGTAATGCCTTACCCCATTCCTTCTCATAAATTTCCGAAACTCTTTGGACACAAACTGTGGTCCGTTATCAGAGCAAATCTGCTCTGGCAAGCTGTTCCTGGCAAATATGGTCCGTAGGACTGCAATCATTTTCTCCGTGGTGGTGGAGGACACTTTGATCACCTCAGGCCATTTCGAGTGCGCATCCACTGCTATTAAGAACATTGAGTCCATGAATGGACCAGCAAAACCAATATGCACCCATTGCCATGGAGAGGAGGGCCATTCCCATGGGTGTAGAGGGGCATGTGGTGGTCCATTTTGGACCTTCTGGCATCCTGAGCAGCTCTTTGTTAGGTCCTCGATTTGCTGATCGATCCCCGGCCACCACACATAACCCCTAGCAAGGCTTTTCATTTTCACCCCTCCCAGATGGCCTTCGTGAAGCTCATTGAGCACTCTCTCCCTTAACTTGGGTGGAATTACCACTCGGGATCCACACATCACTGTCCCCTGGCATACTGACAGCTGTTCTCTTCTGGATGAGAATGCTGGCAACAGAGAGTCGCCATGTGTTGGCCATCCCTTCACCGTCAAATCATATACCCGAGACAGTGTCGGGTCATTTCGGGTCTCCTCTATATCCGCGTTAGTTATTGGCAAGTGTTCAATTATCGACGAATAAAATATTTCCAAAGGATCCACTGCTGGTGCTTCCTCCGCAGTAGGCAGTGGCAGGCGTGATAGCCCATCAGCATTTCCATGCTGTTTCGTGCCCTTATACTCTATTTCATATTGGTTCGCCCCTAGAAAAAGGGACCATCTTTGTAGCCGTTGCGCAGTCATCACCGGAACGCCCTTCTTTGGATTAAAGATGGAGACAAGTGGTTGGTGGTCAGTCAGCAAGGTGAACTTCTGCCCATGCAGATAGTGGTTGAATTTTTTTACTCCCCATACTAGGCTGAGGGCCTCCCTGTCGATCTGGGCGTAGTTGCGCTCGGCTGAGGTTAGTGACCGAGACGCAAAGGCTACTGGCCTCTCCAACCCGTCTGGGAATTTGTGCGACAGTACCGCTCCAATACCATAGGGTGATGCATCACACGCCAACCGAATTGGTAGTGCTGGGTTGAAATGGGCCAACACCTCTTTTGATGTGATCAATTATTTGCACTTCTGGAAAGCTCGTTTACATTCGTCATTCCACTTCCATGGTACCCCCGTTTGCAGTAGGGTGTTCAGTGGGTGTAATACTGTAGACAAATTTGGTAAGAACTTATGGTAGTAGTTCACCAGCCCGAGGAATGACCTCAGTTGTGACACATTTTCCGGTGCTGGAGCCTTGACTACTGCCTCAATCTTTTCAGGGGACTTATGTAACCCCTTCTTCATCAATAACGTGGCCACAATACGAGATCTGCTTCTGGAAAAACTCGCACTTGTGGCGATTAGCTCGTAGCCCATATTCCTTCAATCTAGTGAGCACCTTCTCCAGGTTGGCGAGGTGATCACTGTCATTTTCGCCCGTGACCAGGATGTCGTCCAAATAACACTGGGTCCCTGGAATCCCTTGCAGGACTTGATCCATTGCCCTTTGCCAAATAGCCGGAGCCGATGCTACCCCGAACACCAGCCAGTTGTATTGGCAGAGACCTTTATGAGTGTTGATCGTGAGGTATTGTTTCGAGGCTTCTTCTACCTCCATTTGCAGGTACGCCTGGGCCAGATCAATCTTAGTGAAGCGTTTTCCTCCAGATAGCGAGGCAAAAATATCTTCAATCCGTGGAAGCGGATATTGTACCATGTGAAGGACTGGGTTCACTGTCACCTTAAAATCCCCACAGATGCGGACCTTCTTTGGTTCCCCAGGCGTATTACTCAACGACCTCTTTATTACAGGAATGATGGGTGTAGCCCACTCGCTCCAGTCCACTTTGGACAGTACTCCTGAACGTTCCAAACCTTCCAGCTCTGCTTCGACGGCTGGTCGGATCGCATAAAACTTTGGGCTTGCATTTTCCTCTATTTTAATCGTCGCTGTTATGCCTTTTAGTGTTCCGAGTCCCTCCTGGAACACTTCTTGTGCATCAGTTAGCATTTTTGACAGTCGTCCAGGTGTGACGTCGTCACCCTTTTTGGCCTCAACCTTCAGTGCCTGTATGGAATGCCAATCTAATTGTATCTTCCGGATCCATTCACGTCCTAGTAGTGGTGGTCCTCCATCTGGCAATACATATAGGTCCATTTTTGGTATTTCCTGGCCTTTGTATATCACGTTCACCCTTATTTTTCCTTTGGGGTAGACTTTTTGCCCTGTGTACGTCTTCAAGACAATCTCTGTAGCTTTCAAGGGTATATGTGAGAATAGCCGCTTGTAGTCCCTTCGGTTTATGACTGTTAGGGCTGATCCTGTGTCCAATTCCATTTTCACTTGGACTCCGTCTATCTTGAGCGTGACCCAGATAGTCTGGCGACCCTCCATTTTGATTACATTATGTAGTTTCAGACAACCCAGCTCCTTGCTTCCGGAGTCTGTATCACTTTTCTGTTCGTCTGAACTACTGTCCATCACCTTATGTACCTTTCTGTACTTCTCCTGTGGAGATTTCTTGCTGCTGGTTTTCTTCCCTGACCTGCAGACTCTTGCTATGTGTCCTGCTTTTCCACACTGTCTGCACACTTGGTCCTTGAACCAACAATCCTTCTGGTCGTGTGTTGTTCTGCCGCAGCGATAACACTTCCCTGCTCCATATGACATTTCATTGGTGCCATATTCTTGCAGTCTCCGTTGTATCTCTGCAGCGCCCCGTGCGGCTGCTTCGTGTGATACTGCCATGCTGAAAGCCTTGTCCAGCGTAAGATCCTTTTCTGATAGAAGCCGTTTCTGGGTTCCTTCACTTTGAAGCCCACACACAAACTTGTCCCTTAACGTATCTGCTAGTCCCATTCCAAACTGGCAGTGTTTCGATAGCTTGCGCAGTTCCGTTAAATACTCAGCATTACTTTCGTCTTTCTGCTGGTTCCTTTTGTGGAACTTAAATCTTTCTGCTATCAGCAGCGGTGTGGGGTTTAAGTGGTCCTGTAGGATTTCCACTATGCTTTCGAAATCCTTATCCACTGGCTTCACTGGGGTTATTAGGTTTCGCAGTAAGCCATACGTTTTTGCACCCATGGAATTCAACAAAACCCGTGCTTTCCTGGCATCTGGCACTTCATTCGCCTTGCAGTACACCTCAATGCGTTCCACATATGTCGCTTAATCTTCGACTTCATTGTCGAACGCTGTGACACTGCCACTCTTCGGCATCCCTGGGTGTGGTTAGACTGGCTAAAATGGCGTCTCCCGCACTCTCCCTTCTTCTCCGCTAGCTCAAAATGGCGTCTCCCGCCCTTTCCTTTCTTCCCGTGCTCGCCCTTCTTCTCTGCTGCGGCTTCAAAAATGGCGTCTCCCGCGCTCTCCCTTCTTCTCCGCGGCTCAATGGCATCTCCCGCGCTTCCTTTCTTTCCCCACGGACGCTGCTCAGCCCTTAAGCCCTGGCTGCGCTCTGCGCGTTCTCCTGTGCGCCTCTCTCGTTGCCGCCGCTCGGTCCTAAACCCCGGCTGTGCTTTACCCTCTCTCTCTTTTTTGTTTTCCGTCGACGCCGCTCGGTCTTCAACCCCCGGCTGCGCCCTGTGCGCTTTACCCTCTCTCTTACCCCGTCGACGCTGCTCGGCCTTTTCTGTGCCATCGGTCGGCTCCAGCCGCCGCTGTCCGGGAAGGGTCTGCACTGTACCTGTTGCCAGTCTGTTGCTGGATCGTCGTGGCTGGAGAACCAAGCCCAGCTCTCAACAGCCTCCCCTGCGATGTTCACTCTCTGCCGAATGACTGGGCGGTTGCTCATGGTCGACGCCCGTGCTTCTGGCCTCGACTTTCTTCCACTGTCCTCCCGGAGCGAATCCTTGGGAGGAAATGCAGAGTTGCCGGTAGATTCGAATCGACCTCGTCGCCACTGTTGAATCCGTGAATCTTAAGGTATGGTGTTCTTCAATAACTAGACGGAGACTGCAGATCAACAATCAACAGGTGTTTACTGGATGAGGGTAGTCTAAAAACTAACAGTACAGATGCCTGCTCAAGGCTTATATACAGGTGTGGTCACTGCCGGTACTACAGTATACAGGAGCTGTAAAAGTAGTTCTCTCTTAAAGGTACATACACTACACTGCCCACTAGCTTTTAGTGATTTCTGTACTTGGACACCTAAATCTCTCTGCTCCACCACAGTTCCTAGCTTCTCACCATTTAGAAAATACTCTGATCTATCTTTCTTCGGTTCAAAATGGATGATGTCACATTTCCCCACATTGATCTCCATCTGCCGCCGTTTTGCCCACTCACTTAATCTATCAATGCCCCTTTGCAACTTTCTACTTCCATCTACACTATTTACTGTGCCACCCAATTTGGTGTCATCAGCAAAATTGGATATATGGCTCTCTATTCTTTCATCTGAGTCACTTATAAATATAGTGAAAAACTGAAGCCCCAGTAGAGATCCCTGGGGGACACCATGAGTAACATTCTGCCAATTGGAGTATATACCCATTATCCCTACTCTCTGTTTCCTACCTCCTAACCAATTCCCTATCCATGTTAGTCTTCTTTTCTCCAGAAAAAAATAACTTTAGTTGCTACAGTCAATTTTCATGCTTCAGTCAAAGAAGCCACGGAATGGCTGTTGTGGGAAATGGAATAATGTCACATTAGTGCAGTAGACAGTGTTTTTCTAAAGTAGAAGTCTAAGCCCCATTGTTGGGACAGAATTGAACAACTGGATGCACCATTCCTGCCCTGAAAGTGCTGGATGCTTAACATGGGAAAGTGCTGCATTCCCCAGCATGGACATCCTTTAACAATAATGGATACTAACTGCCGCCAAAGAAATATTTACCTGTTTGTCTATCTTAAAAACACATTTTATCTGTATGAATGTAGGACTCTTATCTGATTTCTGGCTGCTCCAGTTAGGATCAAAGACCAGATGCATTATCTTAACTAACGTGGGAACAGAGCATTAGCAGAACATGACTGTTGAAAGATAATCATTCAAAGGCACCAGGACGGATATACAAAGCCAGCAATTCTCCCTCTCCATGTGCAGCAGCTTGCTCTGCCAAGCTTCCTTTGAGCCCATGATTCATTTGCCGAAAAATTTGACATTTCTATGAATAAGACTGACTGCAAAATATATTAGTGACATATGAGGCTGTCTATATGTCTCCCCCTCCCCCACTCCCCAGTGCTGTGCAGCACTATCTCCCTAGTACTATTAGTAGTGTGGGGACATAGGCAGTCTACAATCATTACTGCTACTGCTGTAAAGACATTTATGGCAGTGCCAGGGATCAAGACATTGATGCAGATGCATTGAGCTAAATGGAAATCTTTTGGCCCTAGTTTTTATCATTCCAAGCGTTATTTCACTACCCTTCCCCCAATTTCCTCCACTTCTCTCTCTGATGAGGGAACTCTTGCTGGAATATGGTTACATGGGGGCCAATAGCTCTCTAGTGTCTCTCCTTAGTGATCGCTCTCCACATATGAGCCTAAGCAATGAGTGTTGGCAGCTTATTAAACCATGGAGGACACCATGACCAAGTCCAACTTCATCCTCATCCTATGCGATACACATGCAATTGGATAATAAGCAGGAGTGGGAACCATGGTTGATTTTAACCCTCTCTAAGTTTTTAGAAGATCAAGAAATGGCCTGATGCTGTCAAAGAGCTATTATAATATCACTTAAATAAAATATTTTTATTTCTACAGGTCTACTTTTGTTTGGCACTGTTCCGAATCATTGATATGGATGTTGGGTTGATATTGTGATCATATAATATAATGGAAAATATACAAGTTGAGGACAAAAATATGCTGTTAATATTTTAGTTGACCTAGATCCATGTAAAATTCATTCCGTTTGTAAATGTGTTAATATTTTAAAATAAGCATGGATAACATTCAATTGAGCTTTACAATCAAAATGTGGAACTCCAGATGGTAAGATAAAGTGAGTTTAAGATTGCAATCTAAATTCACCTCAATTAGGAGTAGAGCTGGAGAGTAGAAAGGGATGAATGGCTAGTTTATCAAAGGCCTATTGTCTAGGGATGTTTCCCACGCTCCAGCTGATGCAATTGAGTCGCGTGTCCAGATGGTTCAACGGTACTTAAAAACATCAAATACATGCAACCAGACACAGTTTGTCAACCCAAACAGCCTGGTGTAATATTTAATTATGTGAATTTCAATTAGTTTCTGTTACAATGTTCATCAGCATATAATTCTTCTTAATGGACACTGTTGCTGAGTAGAAACAAATGTATTTCTGTTCTGCTCAAGAGTTACAGGTTATAGGTTTTCTTTGACAAGTTGTGAAGCTGGTTAGCACTTTGAGAAGAAAAACTGTAAAATAGACTCCACAATATGACTAGATTTTCAAAAGTACTTTGTCTTAACAACCTTGGCATCCAACTCTTATTGTTTTGTTGTAGCTTTTCCACAACATTTATGGAATACAAAATGATGCATCGCAAGCCTAGAGATTCGGCTCCACAGCACCCATTTTTCAGGTGCTAAACAGCCAAAGCCTCCAATATGGCAGGCAGGAAGTGTACGCTCATTATGAGCTGAGTGTACGTTGCCTACATTTTGGTATAAGCCACAAAAAAAAGGTGCTTCGGACCTACTGCAAAAGCAAAATACTGCGGATGCTGGAAATCTGAAATAAAAACAGAAAATGCTGGAAATACTCAGCAGGTCAGGCAGCATCTGTGGAGAGAGAAACAGAGTTAAGGGGCAGGATTTTCATTGGGCCGTGGAGTCGGGATTGGAGGCGTGTGGGGGTTTAAAATCCAGAAATCGGGGGTCCCGACCCCATCCCGCCCCCAATCCACATCCATGCCAGTTTCAAAGGAGACGGGTACCCGCCCCACACTGGGACCCGCCTCCCCAAGGCGGGAAGGGATTAGTGCCAATTAACTGCCTGTTAACAGGTAGTTAACAGGCAGTTTTTAGCCTAATCCCTATTTTCATTGTTGAAATGTGGGATTCCTGAAGGCTCTAAACCACGGCAAGTTAGCGAGGTGGGCTGTCGGGATGAAGGACTTGGAGGGGTCGAGATGTCCAGTGTTCAGGTGAGTGATGGGTGCATGAGTGCAGAGGTAAGTGTGTTTGGTCTGTGTAAAGTGTTTAAAGAAGTTCTACTAACCTTTACTTACCTTTACAGCCTTCCTTCCTTCAAATCTTGGGAGTTCCTCATCTCACCGGCACAGAAAGCAGAATGGCCGCCAGCTGTCAAAATCTGCAGCCTCTGCTTTCTGTTCAGGGGAGATCTCTAAATCATCCTGAGAGGAAGGAATTAAACTGGAGTACAGATTGTCAGTGTTTGACAGATTCAAACAGCTGTGAAACGCTGATATTTCATCTGTCAAAAGGTCTTGACAGATGAAATTTCAATCTGTGACGTCACTTGTTGCCGGGTGGCCCTTAATTGGCCTGCTGAGCCCGCTGGGCGGGCTCAACAAGGTCAATCAAATCTAAATCGCATGGGTTGGCTAGAACTCGATGAAGGCAGGACTACAACCCCAAAAGTTGTAGTCCCGCCTCCTCAATGAAAATCCAGCCCAACGTTTCAGTTCTGACGAAGGGTCATTGACCTGAAATGTTAACTCTGTTTCTTTCTCCACAGATGCTGCCTGACCTGCTGAGTATTTCCAGCATTTTCTGTTTTTGTTTAGGACCTACGCCTGCAACAGGCATTAGTCCATTTGCATATACAAATAAGTGTCCTAATGCCTTTTTGAAGCTCTGACGAAGCCGTTGCCAGCTCCACTGAGGAAAACCAGGTCTACATGAGGCCTAACAGGTAATCCTTAAATGGACCACTGCAGGCCACAACCAATGAGATAAGTTTTAAAAATATACTTACCTGAATGCAGAACTGGGAAATGTGGGAGTGCTCCTTCTGACACCATATTGAAAGCACACAGGCCGCTGACGGCAAACGCTTCCCACCCCCACCAACCCCACCCCGCCCGATCCCGGCCTCTGCTCCCTCCGATCCGGGCCACCGCTCTCCCCTAACACCTCCCCCCGATCACCACCACTACCCCCCTCCTGATCCTGGCCAACTGATACCTCCCTCCTGACCACCACTACCCTCCCGACCTGATTGCCCCCACCCCCTTGCCGGTCGCACCCCCTATCTGAGAATTGCTTCTCGCATTTCAGTGGCCCTAGCTTCCATTCCTTTTCGCCAGTGAGCTGCCTTCCATTCCTTTTCGCCAGTGAGCTGCCTTCCATTCCTTTTCGCCAGTCAGCTGCCTGGGGTCGCCCATTAGGTGAAGCACTTTGGGATGTCTTAAGAATGTTAAATATATTATATAAATACAAATTCTTTCTTTCACAAATATAATTTGCATCTTTTTTAGATCACAAACTTTTTAAAGAGATGTTTTCACTTTTAAATTAGGATATTTTTATACATTTTCAGGGTTTTATTTTGACAGTCAGCAGGCTATTCAACCATGGAGGAAATAACACCTAAATCTGATATTGTCCTATTCTGGCATTCACACATCCACTTTAAAACAGCACTCATGGGACACAAGTATATGTAACTCACATATCATTAATAACTCAAGAAACCATGGCAGCAGACCTTTTACACCTGAACATTGTAATGATATGACCCATCCTTAGTGAGAGGAATGCTTAGCATTTTTGTCTGTCACTTCTACTGTTCCCCTGCGAGAGAGGCCAGGGTAGAAACAGCTCAAGAGGCACAGGCTGGGCTGAGATGGATGGCAAGGCCATAAACAGATAGAAGAAAGGAGTGAAGCAGGGATTTCACGAGGTGAGGCTGCAAGAGAGGTGTCAAAGAGAGTGTGAAAACAAGCTGTGCCAATAGGACCAGGGAAAAGAGTCGTTTTAAAAATAGGTTTGTGATGCTCAGAATGCTGTGAAAGCAAGCTGGTGAGCAGCAGACATGAGACTCTTGCATTGAGAGTATGCACAGGCACACTGGATGGTTTACATTGCGATGAAAAGTAATCTTGGCATAAAATAATTACTGGTGATAAACTAACATTAAATAAAAAATAATAATGAAATGGCACAGTATGATGGAGCTGCAATGTACTGTGCTCATGAGTGATAGTGTCGGGTTACACACTCTGATTCTCCACTTGGCAGATTCATAATCTCAGTTGTGGAACTGTGAGGAAATGTTGAGTGAAGTTAGATGCTTCCCAATGGGAAAGAAGAGAAATCTGCCAGCAAATTCACTACAGTAGTCATGACATGACAAGTTGTTGGGAATAATGCTCATGTTATACATTATAAATCAGATACATCAAATGAGTTTGTGGCAATAATATAATCTTAGGGTTTCAAAGGATAGTTATTGCAGTTTATGACTGCTTCTGAGTTTTTCCAATTGAATTATTGTCCTTTTAC
Organism: Somniosus microcephalus; assembly: GCF_052327205.1. NCBI lineage: Eukaryota > Metazoa > Chordata > Chondrichthyes > Squaliformes > Somniosidae > Somniosus > Somniosus microcephalus. The sequence goes on along the minus strand of NC_140992.1, from coordinate 92,734,959 downwards.
CATAAACAATGATGTAACCAACAATACCACCAAGTGAACAGAACTGAAAAATGTTGACACTGTTCAGTAATACAAATCAGGCAGCAAATACAAAACTTAAACTACTAACATACTTATATGTTAGTACTACTATCATACTTATATGTATAATGCACTAGTTTTAATGTAATGCCAAAGGTGTTAAATGTGAGGCAACTTTTTTTTTGGATTGCATGGTTTTAATTCTAAATTGATTTGTAACCATTACATTTTTGTTTACTTGAGATTTTCTGAACAGATCTGGGTATTTTAAAGCAATGTTGTACTGCAGATGCTGGTCTCTAGTTGATATCTGCATGGAGCAAGGTAGAGCCACAGACTCCAGTTACACTACCAGCTCTTGCATTGATTCCTCCCCCCACCTCCCTCTCAAGGACAACCAAACCACACAGAGCTCCACTCACCAGCATCTGAATGCTGTTTGCATTAGAGACTTTAAGGAAACTTGTCTGCTAGCATTTAAACACATTAAGCACAAAGTTAGGAAGGTTCCCAGACTGTCTAACAAACTGCCTGGGAACATTTTAAACTTGGCTTCGCACAGGCTGCAGTTAAATTGCTGTGGGTGTGAACCAGTGGTGTGAGATTACCTCCTGGAGATGGTCTTGTATCACTTGGCTAAATGCACCTCTGGACATTTCACACCCAAATTACACTACACAATCTGTATCAATGCCAAACTGAAACTGCTTCACATTGATAAAGACTGCATAGTAGAACTGGCACATTAAACAAATTCACCTGGAATTTCCCCAGGGGTTCTCCACTGGGACATTGCATAACCCCTGGAGAGATGGTATAATGGCTAAAAATGGGCACCAATATCATTCTCCAGGATTTCCTCTAACATTACGGTTGGAGACTGGAAGAATCCCATGGAAACATTGGGCCATTAAGTCCAAAAAGGAAATAAATAACTTCAGAAAGAAGAGCAAAATACTTTTGTATAATAACTTCCATCTTTGTTTATGAAGATTTCATGGAGTCAATCCATCATAAGTGTTTTAATTAATAGATTGTTACATAACAACAACAACAACTTTTATTTCTATAGCACCTTTAATGTAGTAAAACTTCCCAGGGCTCTTCACGGAGCGTTATCAAACAAAATTTGACATTGAGCCACATAAGGAGATATTAGGGCAGTTGGTCAAAGAAGTAGGTTTTACGGAGCGTCTTAAAGGAGGAAAGAGAGGTAGGGAGGCAGAGAGGTTTAGAGAGGGAATTCAAGAGTCTAGGGACTTGGCAGCTGAAGGCACGGCCGCCAACAGTGGAGCGATTAAAATCGGGGATGCTCAAGAGGACAGAGTTAGAGGAGCGCAGATACCTCAGGGCATTGTGGAGCTGGAAGTGATTACAGAGATAGGGAGGGGCGAGGCCATGGAGGGATTTGAAAACAAGGATGAGAATTTTAAAATCAATGCGTTGCTTAACCGGGAGCCAATGTAGGTCAGCGAACACAGGGGCGATGGATGAATGGGACTTGGTGCGAGTTAGGACACGGGCAGCAGAGTTTTGGAAGACATAAATAAACTTACTCTGAACAAATAACTTTGTAAAAGTTGAATTAGTTAAATAGGTATCTCTCATTAGGTAGCTCTCATTTTGACTATTTAAAAATAATGTCGGGGCATATAAAATAATCAACAGCAGGTTATGAAAGGTTTCAGTCACATCAGCAGAAGAAAACTCAGGAAATTTGTGAACACCATACCAAAATTAGATTACAGGTTTGAAATCAATCCTTGATGCCTATTGTTATATATTCTGTGTACCTTTGTTGATTTTATGAAATTTGGAAGTCTTATTTTTTAATTGCGGATCCATATATATTTATGTTTGTAGCTTTCTCACAGTGATTAAAATCACTGTCCATGCAAGTTATAATGATAAATCGAATGATTCCAAGGATGAGAGACTTCAGTTACGTGGATAGACTGGAGAAGCTGGGGTTGTTCTACTTAGAGCAGAGAAGTTTGAAAGGAGATTTGATAGAGGTGTTCAAAATCATGAGGGGTCTGGACAGAGTAGATAGAGAGAAACTCTTCCCATTGGCGGAAGGGTCAAGAACCAGAGGACACAGATTTAAGGTGATAGGCAGAAGAACCAAAGGTGACATGAGGAGAAACTTTTTTACTCAGCGAGTGGTTAGGATCTGGAATGCATTGCCTGAAAGGGTGGTAGAGGCAGACTCAATCACAGCTTTCAAAAGGGAGTTGGATAAGTACGTGAAGGAAAAAGATTTGCAGGGCTATGGGGAAAGGGCAGGGGAGTGGGACTAGCTGAAGTGTTCTTGCAAAGAGCCGACACTGGCTCGATGGGCTGAATGGCCTTCTTCCGTGCTGTAAACATTCTATGATTCTATGAAGGCTAATAGAATCTGAGGTGATTTTCTTTCTTAGTTGGGGAGGGAGGCTGTTAAATATTTTAAATTTTCCTCTGTAGGTTTCTGTATAAAACTGAAAAGTAATAATGATGAAAGATATGTACAAATTGGTAATAAAGATGTTTACAATTCAATTGCTGTTCAATTGCTGTATTTGTTGACTCATTCATACATTATATTTGTTTCTGCCTGCTAATTTTCTACAACAATAGATCTGTTTTCCTCTTTTTGTCTTTGGGTAGGTGATGCTGGGGTAGATTTTCAACTTGGCGCCCGGGCATAAAACTGGCATTGCAGATTGCCCATTATAGAAAATGGTCAATCTTCATTTCCATTGAAATCAGATGGTTTCTATAATGGGTGGCAGATCAAGAATATTTCAAATATTTGCAGGGGTCCCCAGGGGTGTTTTAATATTTGCAGAAGACCGGCACACAAAGTTTAAAAACTATTGTTTTACGGAAACAAGCTGCAAAGGTCTTGCCAAATTTCAGATATTACAAACTAAAGATGGCTCTATTGATGGGGCCAGTTTTCCTTACCGCTCCACTTAAGCAGAACTTGGGCAGTGCACTGTTGAACTGTATCTCACCCAAACAAACCTGAACCCATCCATATTTCTGAGCTCAAGTCATTAACATTCCCTGCATGTACTCCTCCTTCCACCCCGGCACAGGAATGCCCCTGGGAATGGGCCTGAAATTGGGAGTGGAAACTTAACCATGAAGAGGCCTGCAGCAGCATTAATGGCCACCAGCTTTGAGACCTTTGGAAATGTTGTCCAAATATTGCAGCCAAAAGGCCTCCAGCCATGCGATTTGTCCTTGCCAGCCCTGAAATTAAAACTTTGAGGTCGATTTTCATTAAGCTGTCGGGAAGGAGGCGGGACTACAACTTTCGGGTTTTAGTCTGCCTACATCAACGTCCGGCCAATCCACATGATTTTCCCTTGATTGACCTTGTTGAGCCCGCCCAGCGGGCTCAGCAGGCCAATTAAGGGCCACCCGGCAACAGGTGATGTCACAGACTGAAATTTCATCTGTCAAGAGGTCTTGACAGATGAAATATCAGTGTTTCACAGCTGTTTGAAGCTGTCAAACACTGACAGTCTGACTTCTAACCCGAGTCCCTCTACACGGACTCAGTTAGAACTCACACCGGCAATGAAAGCTGAAGGCTGTCACTTTTGACAGCTCGCAGCCATTTTGCTTTCAGTGCTGGCTGAGTGATGGACTCCTGAAACCTAGAGGAAGAAAGGCTGTTAAGGTAAGTACAGGTAATTTAAACTTCTTTACACACTTTAGACACACCAAACACACTTACCTTTGCACTCATGCACCCATCACTCACCTGAACACCGACATCGCGACCCCTCCAAGTCCTTCAACCCGACAGCCCGCCTGCTCTAACCTGGCGTGGTTTGGAGCCATCGGGAATCCCACACGACACCCATCAAAATAGGGATTAGGCTAAAAACTGCCTGTTAACTACCTGTTAACAGGCAGTCAATTGGCACTAATCCCTTCCCGTCTCGGGTCGGCGGGTCCCAGTGCGGGGCGGGTACCTGCCTCCTCTGAAACTTACGTGGAGGCAGGTTTTGGGCAGGATGGTGTCGGGACCCCCGAATTCAGGATTTCCCCCCCCCCCCACACGCCTGAAACCCCGCCTGACGGCTCCAGGAAAATCGACCCCTTTATGTCTGGAGTTGGGAGGCGATTACTAGTAAACTCCACTCAGATCTTCCAATGTGTGGGAGCTAAGCAAGCCCTGCCCTCTCAGGTGGATGTAAAAGATCCTATGGCACTATTTGAAGAAGAGCATGGGAGTGCTCCCCGGTGTCCTGGGAAATATTTATCCCTCAACCAACATCACTAAAAACCAGATTATTTGATAATTATCACATTGCTGTTTGGGGGACCTTGCTGTGCACAAATTGGCTGCCACATTTCCTATCTTACAACAGTAAATACACATCAAAGGTACTTCATTGGCTGTATAGTGCTATGGACATCCTGAGATTGTGAAAGGCACTATATAAATGCAAGTCTTTCCTTCTTTTTAAGGCCCACTTTCACTGAGACTACTATTCTGGAGGTGGGAGGAGATTACTAGCAAACTGCTCAGATCTTCCAATGTGAGGGATCTAGGCAATGCCTATAATACCTGACTTAAGAAAACTACTAGGCACTTGGTCTAAGCGTTAAACAAAACTTTAATCAACTGTTTTACAACATGGAGGTCTAGTTGTGTCCTTCACTAGTTCCTGATAAGAATGTCCTGCACAAGCTGGGCCCATGCCCGAGTATTTATATTCTCCCGGGACAGCGCCACCCATAGGCCGCTCAGTATTATTTCATAAGTCTTTCTTTCATGAATGGTTGATTCGTGTCAATACCCACTTTCACTGAGGCTATTATTCTTTGGGCCAGTGTCAGGTAGAGACCCAGGAAAGTGATGCAGAAAGTGTTCGTATGTCACTCCCACGTCATTTAAACTTTCCTATTTGTTTCAGGCAGAGGTTCTCCATCCACCACTTATGATACCCCTGGATATACAAATGAAGTATAAAGGGGCAGAGGCCCAGTGCCCATTCAATGGGTGTCAATTAGTGAGGTTGCAAGTTATGACATCAGTGCCCACTCCAAAATAAATTAATATTTATACACCCACACCATGTGGAAAAATGAATTAGTCCCTTCCTCAGATAGCTGCCAAAAAAGTTCTACCCTGACCAACCCAGTTGTATATGTGTTGAGTCAGTGCCAAATGCATAAAACATATTAAAGGAAAAAATAAGATATCTAGTGAAAATCTTGAAAATTTTTTGTATGAATAATTGTTAAATATGGTTCAACTGCTATGTTAAAAGCCCAGTAAATATCACTGACATGAATAATGGACCCATGAGGGCGGGGGAAGGGTTACTATTTTATAAGGAAACATCTTGAAACTTTGACATTCAGTTAACAGTTGCCAATCAAATAGTACATTTAGACTCCACGAGTGTAGCAGCAAAGCAAAACCACTTCACTGCAACACGAATCTCCCAGGCTGCAGTGTTAAAGTGGCATTCAGCAGTTTGTTTCAAACTCTGTTAATATCTATCATCGATCATTGCAACATTATGAAGTCGCAACATCACAGAACTGGGGGGAGAAAACTGTCTTCAGAAAAAGGAAGCAAGACCTGGTTTGGAAGAGCCAGTGTGAATCACACACCAGAACCTGTCTTTTCAAAATGCTGACTGACCTGCAGTTTAATTCCAGCATTTTTTTGCTTATTCCCCAGCCGCTGAGATTCGCTGTGCACGTAGTTAAAGACACTCAAAAAGAAAGTAATTTGACTACACACAGACCTGAGCAACTCTTTCCCCCCACTTCTGGGCTATTAAACATTGAAATCGTACCAAATAGGGTTGTTTTAAAAATGTTGAATTCAATAAACATTTTAACCCAGATAATTATTACACAGGGTGCCCTGTTTTCCCTTTGTCTTCGTTATGGGCATTTAAATATGTTAATGTGATCCACTGTCATTTTCGAAAATAAGTTGTTTTTATTACATGATGAAAAAAGGGAATGAAGACTCTGGGCACGTGCTAAACAGCCCTAATCAGATGGAATGAACCAATTCATCATAAAAGCGACAGCGTTCTGTCTTTAATCGTGGTGTTCAGTCTTGTGCGGGGCGTTATGGTAACTAAATGAGGATCAATGCATTGAAAACGAGCGTTAAACCGTTTAGAAAAGACCTGCAGTGTAACCTTCAGCTTCCGGGCGTGGGAAGGAGTTCGAACAATGCCGGGTCATGAGATGTCGTATCACACAATCCCACCGTCTAAATAGGATGTTACTGCATGTTCCCTGCGCTGCCTTTTAAAGCACTTTGTGCAGCCGACGTGGGAATGCCTGAAACCTACTGCGACAGATGGGAAGGGGGCGGGTTGTTTGAATGCATTGGGTAAAAACGAACCCACGGTATAACGACCTACTGTAAAACAAGTAGAATTCAGAAGACATTTGAATGATTTTTATTGTAGCTGTTCAAATGCGTTAGATTTGCTGAATAACAAAATCAACATATGTTCGGGGACATCATTTTAGGAGAACCAGGCCATTTAGGAGGGAAATCAGGAAGCACTTCTTTCCACACAAAGGGTAATAGAAATCTGGAACTCTCTCCCCCAAAAGATGCTAGGACAATTGGAGCGTTCAAGACTGAGAAGGGGAGATTTTTGTTAGGCAAGGGTCTGAAGGGATATGGAGCTAAGGTGGGTAAATGGAGTTGAGAAGCAGATCAACCATGATTTAATTGAATGGGGAAGCAGGCTCGAGGGCTGAATTGCTTACTCATGTCCCTGTTTGCAGCTCAGTTAAGGCTGGGTGAAATAAGTCCTTTCTATAATTTGGCATCATCCAATTATTCCGGTAAATGATGATGTGGGTCTACACTCTAAAATCTGATACAAGAGTAATATTACTCATCTCCTGTGATTTAAAAGGAGCAAAAAATCATCCATTAAAATATATAGAATTTAAAAAAGTAGATTGGATTGAGTAAATACAAAAATGTAATTGTCGAAACCCACTGGAGAGATGCAAGTGTGTCCCGGTTGCCATAGTGAGTAAACTGGTGTCACGCCATCTGAAAGGATTCACCTTATGGTCCACATCCACTCGCTGCACAGCACTGCCTCCGCAGTTAATCTGGACGGTTGTTAGGAAATATTGTGAAAGGAGGTTATTGTTCAGAAGAATTTCCCACGTTCGTTCATGCGCCTGGCAGTCGCGTGTCTTAAGGCAAACAGAACCGCTGCGATGAATTCCAAAAAAGAGAAAACTTTGCATTGAATGGATGGACATCTGCCTCAGTATCTGCCACACAGTGTTCATAGCCCGAGCTCCTTCACAAAACATTTCCAACCGCTTCAGGGAGTGTGATGGACATTTTAAAAAGTTCTGGTTTTAAAATGCATGCTTACAGGCAGGAGAGATTTACCACTCCTGTTAATCGTCAGGCTAACCTTCTGTTCTCAGGAACTGCACCTGTTAAATAAAACCAAGAACTTGGAAATGAGATTTTAGTTTGAATATTTTAAAACATGTTGCCTTTTTAGAGTTTAAGATCCAAGTACTGTATCGGATTTAATTGACATCTGTAACATACAAAATATGATCGAACAACTAGATACAGCACGTACAGTGTGACCTGTTCAGTTCATACACACTTGCTGTTTAAAATCGTGTTTTCAAATAATAAAAAGGACAATCCCCCAATGCTGTATTATTGATTTATTCATAGAAATTTTGTTGGCAAAAATAATAGTACACAGTTTTGCATCATTTTGTTAACCAATAGAGCAGACGGGTGAGCAGACATTAGGCAGGGGCGGTGAGGGTTTGGAATTAAGGGCACATTGAATGCTGTCACAAGACAGATATTACAGATTCATGATGTGCATTGTAACGCCAGAATGCAAATCAAAATGCAGGGTCAAATATACAGAATATATATCTATGGGCAGACGCTCGGCCATCTTTCCTCCACTCGGACACACAAACTGAAAGTCTTCACAATCGTCACCAAATAGGACAAAAAAAATCAACCAGCAATTTAAAATAAAATCATAAAACGAGGACATGGACATTTTGTTAGTGAAATGAAGTGTGTGTTTCTCCAATTGAGAGTCACGTGGTGTCTTGCTTTACGCCTCACCTCTGCCTGGTTTAACTAGCTTGTTCTCAGAATCGCAGAGCTAGGAATGGAAGATTTGCAAAGGAACCAATTGAGAGAGCGCGACCTCCTGGTACAGTACTATACATACACACGAAGCAGCCCTGAACGATAGCCGATATGAACTGCAGCACAATGCAGCCCGCCCTTTAACCGGAGCGCTGGTTATCTGCGAATATGCATTGCATAATAACAAAATACTACATGCTCTAGTTAACAAAAAGAAAATGAACTAGGTGAGATCCGAAAAAGACGAATTTTCAGCGTTAAATTGCTAATTCAAAAAACTGAAAAAGCAATAATAGTTTCAAAATCGCATTGATATCCAGTTCTAATGGTACAGCTGACGTGCTTTCTGAATGTGGGTTCATTTCAGATGGTCCTTCAATAAGTTGCTGATAAACAATCATCGGGTTGATGTGGCCATTTAAAATGTGGAACTGTGTTTATTTTTAAGAATGACTTGTATGGAATTAGGTCATATGTTAGAAGCAAAATAAGTGATTCTTACTCCTAATGAAAGACACTTGTGAACTGGATAAAAAGGGTCGCTTTGGCAATAGGCAATACAGCAATTGTTACAAAAATGGAGGGGGGTGATTTCCTATATGGGTCTATCTACAGCATTGTCAAAAGTAAATACATAAACTATTTCAAAAGCATGATACAGTGACGTTCAAGAAAATGCAAATAATACGACTTCACTGTATTCCTTTCCATAATGAACAGAGAACCTTGACAATGCAACTAGGAAAATGATACAAGCCTAAATACGAACTCTAACTAACAGCTGTGAATGGAAAGGGCGGATACATTTCATGTTTTTGCAGTTACAAAATTGACACTATTCATTGCAATGAAAAGGGACGGAGTTCCCAGGTGTAACAGGAGTAACACCATCTCATTTCTCACCGCTAACCAAATCCATGGGAATGTAGGGAGAGGTGATTTGAAGAGCCATGCGAACTGCTCGGAGTGCTGAGGGAAAGATAAGATTGGGCTGGAAGAGATTCCTGGCCTTCGCCATCTGTCGCTCTTTGGGCGGGCAGGCTGGCCATTGAGTGCGAGCAGTGAGCTGTCACTGCTGATTGATGGACACTCGCCTCTGGCCGCGACCCCAAGTGTGGGAAAGTGGCTGAGCGGAGGAACTCACGCATTCACATGCTAATTCATGGATATAAATAGGAGTTCAGCAGAGAGGGAGAAGACATCACAGCTTCAGACAGTCTGAAACGAGCTAGCATCTTGCAGCACACCTCTCTCACAGACTGCAGATCGGTGGAAAAATGACTGCCACAACTTTCAGCAACAACGTGGAAAAACTCTCAAACGCCAAAGAGGAGCGCAAGGTAAGAAAAGTGCGTTGTCAACTAGGTTGCTTCTGGAAGCTCGAAAATGGTATTTTACTGAGGTTTCGGCGTTGGCATTTGCTCACCTCGTTTACTTCTGTCCTGCAGTTAAGAAAACCTCTCATCGAAAGAAAAAGACGAGAACGGATCAACAACTGCCTCGATCAACTGAAAGAAACAGTCGTCGGTGCCTTCCGCCTGGATGTAAGTGCAGTGCCTGCTCCTCTCCTCTGCCTTAAATGTACGCATAGGCTGGTATTTATTTAAACTCAGAGGAGGCAGAATATAACAACAGCTTTTCATTATTTCATAGCAATCAAAACTTGAAAAAGCAGATATCCTCGAGATGACAGTAAAACATCTTCAGAATGTTCAAAACAGCAGGATGATGGGTGAGTTTACATCAATACCGATATTCGGATCAGTAAAATATAACAAGATTTATGAAAATACGTAGAAAGTATTATACGTGTATTACATTTAATCCTATACTATAATAAATGCATTTTCGTGCGAAATGTTTAATTATTTGATACTAATGTGTTTTCATCTTTGAAAATGCATTATCTGTGAATATAGGATTACAGTTGGGAAGTAGAAAGCATTTATCTATTATTTATACCTATTCCTCTTCTTATTTTAGCTGATACTAAAATTGGGCTTGAAGCTCAGCAGAGATTTAGTGCTGGCTACATCCAGTGTATGCATGAAGTTCACAACCTGCTTTTAACCTGCGATTGGATGGACAAAACTGTAGGGGCGCGTTTGTTGAATCACTTACTCAAGTCACTGCCTCGATCCAGCGAAGATTCGCGCCAGTCCAGCCTGAAGACACCGACCGTTAACCTCCCACCTTCTCCGACTCCGCTCTCCTTGGCGACCCATGGGAACATGCCTGCAGTCAACGCCGCTTCTTTGGGAGCTGTGGAGTCCTCCCCTCGCTCATCTCCAGACCGAATCTGCACTCCTGGATTTAAAGCGTGCGGGAAAAACGTGGAACCATTTCCAAATCCTACAGCAAACCTTCAGCTACCTGCCAGCTCTTCTACCCAACAGCTCCAAGAAGACTTGTCCTTAATGCACAATCCATCTGTTGCATCCTCAGACGTGTGGAGACCCTGGTGAAGGGACTGCACTGCTTCTCTAAATATTAGACTCTCCTTATGTATCTCATAGATATGCTTCTCGAAACACTTCCGGGCAAACCATGTCCCCTATGTGTGCTAAAATCAGGGTACTTCACGCTGAAGGGTGCTTATCCGTAGCCTATATTGTAGAAGGCGTTTACAATGTTGTATTCAATGAAATACATCTAATTTATTTGATAGAGAGTTGCTTGCGGGCTTCTTACTTTCCCCTATGTTATATGTTTATATTGCAGTTAACGACTTATTAATAAACGTTGAAAATCAGTTTGTGTCTCATTCTGTAACAGGTGTTAAAAGCTCTGTTCGTCTGTCTTGGCGTTGAGTTATAACACCAGAGTTAACTAACACTTTAATTACCGAGGAAAAGACTGCCTTTTTATGCTGCGAAGTTAATAACATTGGAGACTTAAAAATCACAGGAAACTTACGCTGTAGTTTTACCAAAAAAAATGTTTGGTCTAAATCATCATTGAGCTGGAGCTAGCTGAAGCGTGACCATAAGCAAGCTATAAATTGATCTAATTTTATCGCATTTATAAACATTTTCACTTAAGTTTCACAATGACTGAGTTAACAAATATTTCAGGTCAGAGAGCGACAGTTCAGGTCCCCCCCCCCCCTTTAAATCTGCAACATTCATTTGCACAGAGATCCTATTGCCCATTTGAATCAAACTTAAACTCAACCAAACGACTTCAGAGTCATTGAGTTAAAATGTACAACGAAAGGAGACAGCGGTACTTTAGTGTTCAGAAGTTGAATAATAATTTCACACAACATGAGGCCCAATTCCCTTCATAAAATGGAAGAGGCGCGAAACAACTCAGTTCAAATAGTGAGTGGTTGTAAAATGCGGTAAAAGAAAAGGAAACGATTGTGTTGCTCATAAAGCAAACATCACACAAGTGCTAATGGAGACTTCAGAAGTTTCTCCAATCGTCATGTAAATCGTTTGTTTTGCTGTGATCTCTGGAGAGGGCAAGCTGTCGCTTTTCACACCCGAGTCTGACCAGGCTTTGCTTTGATCGAGACTGGAGAGGGAGTTTCCCACGGTCTCAAGGCGGCTAAACAATACAAAAAAAACAATCGGGGCATAAAACAACTCATTTGTGAGTTTATTTAAGATTGCAAGTCCCGTTTTGCCTTCGACTGCGGTAGCGCTCTTTTCTGCATCAGGCCCCGAAGTGGAATTTTCTCCCAAATCAACTTTTACTTAAAAAAATCAGCATATTTCATGATTTCCAGTGCCCATCCTGCCCCGTGCCATGTACATCAATAGCGGGCAGCGGCAGAAACCGCGTGGCACAGTACAGTGTGATCTGCAGGATGTTCCTCAGAGTAAGTCCAAACACAGGCTGAAAGAGCAATGGGAACAGTGGGCTTAACCCACCTGGTAATGAAGGTGGCATCATGTTTTCTGGTATAAATACAACACCTACAAACACGATTCCCTGCGGATATTTAATCATTCAGATTACATAGCAATCAGAGAAATTCACATAAATAAAACTTTCCTAGAGTCATAGTGTTCCCTTAAACGATTTAAATGCCTGGAGCTCAAAAACCTCAAAGGGTTAAATGCATTTTAAATGATCTGGGTTCTGGGTTTTCCACATTGGAATCTTTCCGCACAGATCAATTTATTTATCTACGTTCTCACCAGGAGTGCAGCACATAATAGGTCACTGGATAAAATACAACACATTTACATTCAAAATGAACAAGTTCAAAGAAATTATATTGAACACCTTAATTTTAGAAGTCAGGTTATTAAGATGGTATCTATCACCTGGGCGTGTAGAATAGAACAGTGCTGTATACCACGACAGGCAAATTGAGAATTAGCAAAAATAACCGCTTAATGCCAGGATCAAAATGAGGTTTGTCCAGCATTTGCTTAGACCCCGTGAGATTTGTACATCAAGGAGAAATGTCTTCACTGAGGGTGGTGAATCTTTGGAATTCTCTACCCCAGAGGGCTGTGGAGGCTCAGTCATTGAGTATATTCAAGACAGAGATCGATAGATTTTTAAATATTACGGGAATCAAGGGATATGCAGGAAAGTGGAGATGAGGTAGAAGAACAGCCATGACCTTATTGAATGGCGGAGCAGGCTCCAGGGGCCAAATGGCCTACTCCTGCTCCTATTTCTTATGTTCTTGATGCACATTGGTGCATTAAACTCCTAAATTGAAGAACTCAAACCTTATCACTAAAGGGAACATTCAGCTAACCGAAAGAACCAAATAAGCAGCAACAACTTCAGCTGTTTTAATACTAAACACAAACTACAATAACCCCCCTTGTCAGGGAGTAACACCCGAGAATATATTCACTTTTACAGTACAATCAAAATAGCGGAGTGATAGCATGGAGTGGACAGATAGCAAAGTATAAGTGAATGCAAAAACATTTCTATTGCATTCCGGTAAAATATTCCCATACAAATTGCAGTCACGTTTGAGGTATACAAACACCTTTCTTTACCTTTCACACTTGCCTTTAAATTGAGAATGCTGGGCCATATTGTGTGTGTTTACAAGTACAATAAACGAGGGTAACTGCCAGTGAAAGAAGTTTGATTTATATAATTGATCTGACCAGTAATGCAAATAATAAATGATTGCCATTCACATCTCTTAAAAAGGAGGTACAATTTTATTTCTTAAGACAGAGTAAAAAGTTAAATGTGCTACACAATTAACAGAATCACGTATATAATGAGATTAACGTGTTAATTTCGGATTTTTGATATTGTAGCAAATGGAGACGTCGTTATAGCCCGTGAAACGACTAAGCATGAACTGTATCGGTTTACACGTATTCTGTTATGATATTGTGCTGATTGTGAGTTTGAAATCACTGTAGAATACATACGAATCAGTTCTTTTCACTGAACGTGGCTAATCTCATTGAGAGTACATTTTGCATAGAAAGAGTCGCTCTGGTGGTTCCAGAACATAATTGAGTCGTAGATAGCATCACAGACTTTTCTCTCAATTGTCCTGCGTAATTTTATTTTCTTGAAGAGATATTCAGATATATAATGTCCCGTGGTATGAACAGAATGAGAACAAAGTCCAGATAGGTGGGCTAAATCTCTTGGAACATTTTGACAATAATGATTCCATGCACTACGTGTGTGAGTGATTGAGTTGGGGGAGGGGGAAATAGGTGTCCTTGGCCTTGGCCCGCCCTTCCCGTTATGTGAGGCTGGCTTTCCTCACACATTGTGCATGGTCGTGGACGGATAGAAAAGCTCCTCTGAACAGGAAAATAGTAACTGTTTGCTGAAAATAGTGATCCCTCTTGTCACTGTTATCAGACTACATCAGTAAAATACAGAATCTGTCCAACATGCAGTAGAACAACACGAGATAATTACTTCCCCATCGGAATGTTTCGGGCATTTAGCTCTGGATTTATCAGTACATTCTAATTGATATTTTGTTGCAAAAATATTCCTGCAGTTGTGTAGGGGCAACAATTTGGTTTTCAGCATTAGATTCTAACCCCTACATAGTACAACACCTCTCCAAATACTGTACCAACACAATTTAAAAGACTCAGATCATTCTCAAAAGAAACCAACACGAACGCAGATGCGACGTTTAAATGGACCGGTGCAACCACAGCGAATCATTCCATTATGACCCACCGCCATCCCTTCCAAGTGTTTGAAAAACAGAAAGGAAAATTATTGAGAGGCACAAGCTCGCAGATGCAACTTAGCAGGCATCCCCCGTAACTTATTTGGTGGGAGGCACACAGTCCCTCTATTATCAGAATTATTTCTCAAGCCAACCATTCTTGAATACTGATGAAATCTACTGAAAGCGAGAAGCGGGTACGCCTGCTTGCCCTAAACAAAAGATTTCAACGACAGCTGCAAGATCCGCTGACCAGGTTGCATAATGACTGAGCCCAATTACGTTCATGGCAAGGAGCCAAACTTTTTTTTAAAAAAGTTTAAAGCTCTGAATTGTAACCTTCATGCCCGTTGTGGAATTTATTTCATCTCATCACTAACTTCTTGAATTATCAACTGAAAAGTCCATAAAACTAATTACCACTTCAGGCGTTTTACAGCCTCTGATCCCATCGAAGCTATGCTTTGTTGTGAATAGTAAATAACTTTTTATAGCTAAAAAAAGTAATTAAATAGGAAATGTACCAAGGTTTTAGTCACGTTAAACTTTCTGATATGGAGTGATGTACCAATATTAATTTTTGGGGCAGTTAAGCGTTTTGAAGTATATGCCTATAAATCTGTGCACCAACCCCTTTTTTGCTTGTTTCTCTCTATACACACCAAGAATAAGAAGCGCACGCATGTCATTAACAATACAAGACTTTCACTGCGATACTAAATGTGCAAAATGAACATGAACTCAACCCATAACACAGCGGGAAGACGTCACATCACTGAGAGCATTCAGCTCAGGATATATTAATGCAGCTAAAACCATTTTCAGCAGATATAGTACCCCTCTTAATTCTCACCAAGTAGCACCCACCAGACGATTTAAACTGCAATGTTAAAGAGGCTGAGTGGTAGAAGCACGAAGTGAACGTGCAGCAGAATCTGAACGAATGCGAAGACATTTCTATTGTATTCCGGTAAAACATTCCCATACAAATTGCAAACAGTCATCTTTCAGGCTATTTCTAAAGTAATGCAAAACACTTTTTCTCCCCTTTCAGACGTGTTCTTTAGAGTGAGAATGCTGGACAACATTGTGTATGTTTACTATTCTAATAAAACGGGATAACTGCTAGTTAAAAGGGAACGATTAACATAATTGATCTGACAAGAGTGTAATTTTTAAAATAAGGGATAAATTACTTCTGCTGATTATGTATCGAGCAAATCACTTTTGCAGAAACCAGTGCAGGAGGAGGGTTGGATGGATGTAGTTTGGATATAATAAATATGACAGATACACGTTACTAGCAGTAAAAGACGAAAACAAATGAAGCAAGAGCTAACACCTGTCGCTTGCTCTTTATGGACGGACTAATGCTCTTATTTGATTCATTCTGGCGAGAGGCTGCAGCTGCTAACTGTCAGCATCATGTTACATTTCACCTACATACCCAGAAATAGATTCTTGTCCTAGTGTAAGGCAGGGCAAAAAAAAATCTTTTACTATTGCAGACTCGGCGTCTTACATTTTTTGGGAGGAAAAACAACTAAGTTATTAAAGTTAAACCTCGGATATCAACATTAATGACTAGGTTATTGTTTTACGTATTTTTGGTTATGGCCTTTTCTTCTGTAACAAGTGTGGATGTATATGTTTATATTTAGTGTGCTTTCTTTTCCTCACACTTCTGTCGTCCTGCATTGAAACGTAAAAGGAGAATAAACGATTCCTGTCTGAAGCTCTACCATTTTAGTGAGCCTGTTGGTTTCTTAATCATTCTAGTATGGAATTGGCCTGCAATTGATGGCTAACGCTTTGGAATGTGAGGGCAGGATGGCGTAATGTATAGTTTAAAAAAAACTACAGTTCTGTTGAATTGCATAACAAATAACTTTAAAAGTCCCATTTCCTCACGTGGCCAGCCAGAGCCTGACAGCAGGCAGGGCGCAGCCCTGAGCCCGACACAAAGCATCGCGCTCCCATTGGATAAGCTAATGACCTTTAGGCGTCCCCGGGACGCGCCGCTCCCCGCTCATTCAAATGCAAACGACAGGGTATAAATAGAGAGATTGCCAACGGCAGGCTACAGTGAATAAAAAGAAGATTGTACGCGTACCAGCTGCTATCAAAACCTGCTTCTGGTGGGAGGATTTTTAAACAAAAAAAAATTGGGGGAAGGTTGTTGGTATTCTAAACAACATGGCTCCATCGTGCAAACCCGGATCTGTCAGGGATGAAGGGGACTATTATACAGTTAAAGAAGATCGGAAGGTAAATCGGTGCACTTTAAAGGGTCAGAATTAAATCACCGGCTCTTATAATGCACTTGTATTAAAATAAATGTCATTCTAACTCGGTGCGTTTCCTATCTGATTTCAGACTCGCAAGCCACTGATCGAGAAAAAGAGACGAGCCCGCATTAACGAAAGCTTGCAAGAACTGAGACTGATCTTGGCGGATACGGAAGTGAGTTTTAAGTTGTACTGATGGGAAAAAAGTCCTTCAGATTTCAGTTATGATTTAAAAATCTAAAATGTGCTAAATATTCTCAGCTGCAGTCGAAAATGGAGAATGCGGAGGTGCTGGAGATGACCGTGAAACGTGTCCAAAACATACTTCGCAACAGAAATGTTGGTGAGTAAAGTTTGAAACCTCCTCCTGTAAGACAGAAATAAAAGATTGGAAGGCACCGCCACGGGGGCGGGATTACACTCAGTGCAAACGCTGCTGCATAGCTTTTTCGAAGCGATCATTATATTTTAATGGTAATTGTTGCGATAGAAAATTACTTTTTATTCTCTCCCCTCTCTCGTTTGCAGAGACGGACAGGTTTAACCAGGAAGCGAATGAGAGGTTCGCAGCTGGCTACATTCAGTGCATGCACGAGGTCCATACTTTCGTCTCAAACTGCCCGGGGATCGACCCTGCAGTGGCCGCCGAGTTACTGAACCACTTACTGGAGTCTATGCCATTGAGCGAAGACCACTTTCAGGATTTACTGGGCGAATTGATGTCTGAAACTGGCCCCAGTATGTGGCCTGGGCCTGACGATGTGTGCCATTTATTAGTGTCCCCCGGAGGTGGAGATCAGACCAGCCCCTCAGCACTGTCTCCTGTGTCCACTGCTTCCAGCGATGATCTGTGCTCCGATCTCGATGAAGCGGATTCGCCTACTGCTGGACAGAGCCCCTTGTTGCAAGAAAAAGTAGATAACTGTAGGACAGAAAACACGTCCCCTGTAATGTATTCAAAATCAGTCTGGAGGCCGTGGTAACTGAATGGACCCGAGAGAAATTAATAAAGCTGCCTAGTTTGGGTCGGACATTGGTTCTCCGTTTGAAGAGCCAGTAGCAAGTCATCACTACCTTCAATGAACAATATTGAGTGTATAACAAATGCAGTAATGTGTTTTAATGGGGAAATACGGTTAAAGAAACTGAACGAAAAATAGCACTGGGAGTAATACAAAACAATTGGCCGATATCCTATATTAAAGCTTAGCTGTTGTAGATACTGCCATGCATTTCTAATTGCATTAGCGTCTCCGGG
This sequence comes from Somniosus microcephalus, assembly GCF_052327205.1. Classification (NCBI taxonomy): domain Eukaryota; kingdom Metazoa; phylum Chordata; class Chondrichthyes; order Squaliformes; family Somniosidae; genus Somniosus; species Somniosus microcephalus. The sequence goes on along the minus strand of NC_140992.1, from coordinate 92,717,107 downwards.
TAAAGAGGTATTCGGGTTTCTTAGTAGCAGAAAAGTGAAACAAAGCGCTTCTACAAAGCACGACATTTAACCGTTTTTTTTAACATTTTTTGAGGGGAAATAAACTCGTGCACACATGAATAAACATGTAAACATTCTACTTCTAGTGGTAAAAAAAATGTTATAATCCCTTAAAGGGATTGATTTGGAACTAGAATTTTTGGTAACAGGGTCCACAGTTTCTACCTTCAATGAAGGAAGACTGAATTAGAATTGTGCAAGAAAAAAAGGTTAGATGTAAATGTTCTTATTAATTCTAGGAGAATGCCTTTAGGAAACTTGTGTACCTGATCCCTGTGCTTCGATGCACAGTTACATTTGAAATGTTCTGCTAGCACATTAACCTGTGTTTTTTAATTGTATGTATATTTGTCAGTCATGTAAGTTTGAATTTTGTGTATGTTTTGTCATTTAAATAAACTTTTATCACTTTTTAAAGACTGACTATTTGCTAACTTATAAATACACACTTTGCCATCTTTCCATTCCATTAAAGGAAATATAGATGCAATGGCACTTACCTTGTTATATAGAGAGCTATACCACTGTAATTATGTAGTCTTGGCATTGTACATTGTATCATTTGAAAGCAGACTTGCACTTGCCATGGTGCTCAAGACAAGCACCTACATCAGAACCACTGTATGATGCCAGGATGCATCTGTATGCACCTGTTTAAGAACCAAGATACAATTACCACAATAGACTTTCTTCCAACAAAGATTCAAGTTTAATGTTATTTGCTAAATATAACACCATATATAATAATACAGAACCTAAATATGATGTGTAACCACGTAGCTAGGTTTTGAAAGGCTTACTAGGCAAGATTCAACGGTCTGGTGGGCAGAACTGGCAAACGGAATTCAACCCAGAGAAGTGTGAGGTAATGCATTTGGGGAGGGCTAACAAGGCAAGGGAATACACAATAAATGGTAGGATACTGAGAAGTGCAGATGATCAGAGGGATCTTGGAGTGCATGTCCACAGATCCCTGAAGGTAGCAGGACAGGTAGATAAGGTGGTTAAGAAGGCATACGGGATACTGTGTTCACTATGGAGAAGGACGGTGTAGGCATCAAAATCAGGCGGGGGGATTGTGATTGAGAGGGAGGAGGTACTAGCGGTTTTAGCGGGCTTAAAAGTGGATAGATTCCCAGGCCCAGGCGAGATGTATCGCAGGCTGCTGTGTGAGGCAAGGGAGGAGATTACAGGGGCTCTGACACAAATTTTCAGAACCTCTCTGGCCACAGGGGAGGTGACAGAGGACTGGAGGACAGCTAATGTAGTACTATTATTCTAGAAGGGTAGTAGGAATAAACCAGGGAATTACAGGCCAGTGAGCCTAACATCAGTGGTAGGAAAATTATTGGAAAAAATTCTGAGGAACAGAATTAGTCTCCACTTGTGGAGAGGCAAGGATTAATCAAGGATAGTCAGCATAGCTTTGTCAGGGGGGATCATGTCTAACCAATTTGATTGAATTTTTTGAGGGGGTGACTAGGTGTGTGGATGAAGGTAATGCAGTTGATGTAGTCTACATGGACTTCAGTAAGGCTTTTGACAAAGTCTCGCATGGGAGACTGGTCAAGAAGGTAAGAGCCCATGGGATCCAGGGCAATTTGGCACATTGGAGCCAAAATTGGCTTAGTGGCAGGAGGCAGAAGGTGATGGTCGAAGGTTGTTTTTGTGACTGGAAGCCTGTGTCCAGTGGTGTACTGCAGGAATCGGTGCTGGGTCCCTTGCTGTTTGTAGTGTACATTAATGATTTAGATATGAATGTAGGAGGTATGATCAGTAAGTTCGCAGATGACACAAAAATTGGTGGAGTGGTAAATAGCGAGGAGGGAAGCCTCAGGCTACAGGACGATATAGACGGGTTGGTCAGATGGGCAGAACAGTGGCAAATGGAATTTAACCCTGAAAAGTGCGGTGATGCATTTTGCGAGGACTAACAAGGCAAGGGAATACACAATGAATGGTTGGACTCTAGGAAGGACAGAGGAACCTTGGTGTGCATGTACATAGATCCCTGAAGGCAGCAGGACAGGTAGATAAGGTGGTTAAGAAGGCATATGGGATACTTGTCTTCATTAGCCTAGGCATAGAATATAAGAGCAGGGAGGTTATGATGGAGCTGTACAAAATGCTAGTTAGGCCACAGCTGGAATACTGTGTGCAGTTCTGGTCGCCACACTATAGGAAGGATATGATTGCATTGGAGAGGGTGCAGAGGAGATTCACCAGGATGTTATCTGGGCTGGAGCGTTTCAGCTTTGAAGAGAGACGGGACAGGCTGGGGTTGTTTTCCTTAGAGCAGAGAAGGCTGAGGGGGGACCTGATTGAGGTGTCCAAAATTATGAGGGGCGTAGATAGGGTAGATAGAAAGGAACTTTTCCCCTTAGTAGAGGGGTCAATAACCAGGGGGCATAGTTTCAAGATAAGGGGCAGGAGGTTTAGAGGGGAGTTGAGGAAAAACTTTTTCACCCAGAGGGTGGTTGGAATCTGGAACTCACTGCCTGAAAAGGTGGTAGAGGCAGGAACCCTCAACATTCAAGAAGCATTTAGATGAGCACTTGAAACGCCATAGCATACAAGGTTATGGACCAAGTGCTGGAAAATGGGATTAGAATAGATAGGGCTTGATGGCCGGCGCAGACATGATGAGCTGAAGGACCTCTTTCTGTGCTGTATAACTCTATGACTATATGACTCTATGACTTGCCTTTATTAGCTGAGGCATATAATATAAGAGCAGGGAGGTTATGCTTCAACTGTATAAAACACTAGTTAGGCCACAGCTAGAATATTGTGTGCAGTTCTGGTCACCACATTACAGGAAGGATGTGATTGCACTAGAGAGGGTGCAGAGGAGATTTACGAGGATGTTGCCTGGGCTGGGGAATTTTAGCTATGAGGAAAGATTGGATAAGCTGGGGTTGTTTTCTTTGGAACAGAGGAGGCTGAGAGGAGACCAAATTGAGGTGTATAAAATTATGAGGGGCCTAGATAGAGTGGATAGGAAAGACCTATTTCCCTTAGCAGAAGGGTCAATAACCAGGGGGCATAGATTTAAAGTAATTGGTAGGAGGTTTAGAGGGGATTTGAGGAGACATCTTTTCACCCAGAGGGTGGTGGGGGTCTGGAACTCACTGTCTGAAAGGGTGGTAGAAGCAGAGACTCTCATCTGGGTGCTCCGGTTTCCTCCCACAGTCCAAAGATGTGCAGGTTAGGTTGATTTGGCTATGATAAATTGACCCTTAGTGTTAGGGGATTAAATACGTGGGGTTACGGGGATAGGGTGGGATATGTGTCGGTACAGGCTCGATGGGCCGAAATGGCCTCTATCCGCACTGTAGATTCTGTGAATCTGTGAATCTGTGAAAAAGTACTTGGATATGCACTTGAAGTGCCGTAACCTACAAGGCTACGGACCAAGTGCTGGAAAATGGGATTAGGCTGGATAGCTCTTTGTCAGCTGGCACAGACAAGATGGGCTGAATGGCCTCCTTCTGTGCTGTAAATTTCTATAATTCTATGATTCCCAAAGAGGTTATTCAGGAACCAAACATTGCTTATCTAAGTGAAGCAAGAATCAAAATTGAGAAATAATAGGAGCACTATATAATTGAAGCTAGTAAGTTACAACAACTTCTTGTTTGAATAAACTATGATTTAGGTGATATTATGCGGCAGATAGGCCACTGTAGTTTATCCATATGGGAATGTACGCTGTTCTAGGGTGCACTAGTGTTGCCACTCTTGCCTCCATGCAAAGGTTTTGGATGTATGTTGACATGAAACTGGTATCAAATCTAGAGTTAGGTCCTGATCTTACTGCTGAGTTCAGTAAAACCAAGCAAGGTAAGATTTTTTACAAGAGGTTATTTCACATTGGTTTGAGTTTGAACTGAGTAATAACTTCAGCAAAGCTGCATTTCAAAAGTTTCAGACAGTTTGCTGGATCACTGGGCCAATATGTCAATTTATTTTTGAATGTTTTAATGTTCGGAGAAAATGAACAGTCATACCTGCTCTCTTTTAGTTGCCCAGGGGTAGAGCTCTGATATTATTTGTTCCCAGATCTTTTTTTGTGACTGGCCTTGGTGTGATTTGCAATTGGCAGTACAAGTCTGGTCTACTGCCTGCACATCACACTTCACGAATAATTGACTTGAGACGGGTAGCTGGAGTATCAATACAGCCTCATGGAGATAAGCTGGTTTAGTAGATTAGAATGCTTCTATTCAATACGTTGTTGTTTTACACCAGGTGCCATTTCAATCTTAAAATTAGATGTATTTTATTGCATTTTGAAATTTGTGACTGAGTAGTTCTATCACTATTTGGCATATAAATACAAACATGATTCTAAGTATATAATAATGATGCAGTTACACTACAGGTACAAATGCTGGTTAAATTTTAACATTAATAAATAGTTCACATGACAGTCAACTCTCTGCTAACACTAAAATGATTAAAAATGAAGTATTAAAACTCCCCAGCTCTTACAGTGATACTGCAGCTACTATGAAGCCAAACTAGTGTCCTTGAGGTGGTCTACGTCACTTGCTGAAGTTTGAATCTGGCGACTTCATGACTGAATTGTACTACACATGAATGTGAAGCCAAAATAACTTTATACTAACACAAAATATATATGTAGAACAACTGGTCTTTAAGAAAATAACATGTCTGTTTTGGTTTTTGGAATCTATTTTAGTGGAAGATTTAGTTATATTGCAAGCAAGGTAAGCAAAGATGAATAATGCAGCTAGATAGTTTTAGTTGATTTAACTCTGGGACAGGGAGACACTTTGCAGAACTTTTACTATGGAGTCCATCGTAGAGCAGAATGTGTATAGTCTGCATGGGTTTAATAGGCCAAGTGGTCTTTTTTCAGTCCATGTTTCCTCATACTCTTATTTCATGCACATTTTAGCAAATCAAATAGATAAATTAATATATTATAAACTTACCTCTGCACAGTTTCCGTTAGCTTATAAATGCTGTAACACCAGTGGCAGAAGGGTGTAAATACAAGTTTACAATTATAAATGTGTACATAGGAATTTATAAAGGAAATGTGAAATGGAGAGAATGTATGACTTTAAAATAGGGACTGAATTATTTCTGCATTCCCTGATCCAATTATCCTTTGCCCACTAGCCCCATCTGTAATGCCACAGGAGATTGATTAGTTAGTAGATAATTGTGACAAATGATTTAAAACGCTGAAAGAACAACAGCAAGAGGTTCCTCTCAGGGAAGGGTTGTTTGGGGTTTCTATTCCTAATGACCAGGATTTGACATTTTCATATTGACTCAACCAGCTATTGCCTTTACAGCCGTGTCAGTATTGTCACTTTCTTTCTATAGGACTGCGAAAAACAAACATTTTTTACAAGTGAAATAGTGAGGGCCTAGTTACTAAAGATGTAGCTAAATGAAAGCTGTAAGTTAGTCAATTCAACAACAACAACTTATATATTTATATAGCACCTTTAACATAATAAAATGCCCCAAGGTGCTTTACAGGAGTGTTACAAAAAAAACAAAATTTGACACCAATCCATATAAGGAGATGTTAGGGCAGATGCCCAAAAGCTTGGTCGAAGAGGTAGGTTTTAAAGAGAGTCTTAAAGGAGGAAAGAGAAGTAGAGAGGCAGAGAGATTTAGGGAGGCAATTCAAGAGCTTAGGGCCTAGGCAGCTGAAGGCACGACCGCCAATGGTGGAGCATTTAAAATCGGTGATGTTCAAAAGTCCAGAATAGGTGGGGCGCAGAGGTCTAGGGAGATTATAGGGCTGGAGGAGATTACAGAGATAAGGAGGGGCTTGGAATTTGAAAACATGATGAGAATTTTAAAATTGAGGCATTGCTTAACTGGGAGCCAATGTAGATCAGCGAGCACAGGGAAGATGGGTGCCCAGGACTTGGTGCGAGTTAGCACATGGGTGGCAGAGTTTTGGATGATCTCAAGATTTTGGAGGGTAGAATTAGGGAGGTGGGCCAGGAGTGCATTGGAATAGTCAAGTCTAGAGTTGATAAAGGCAAGAATGAGGGTTTCAGCAGCAGATAAGTTGAGGTAAGGGCGGATTTTTGGGGATCAAAACTGATGTTGAGATTAATCTCCACCTGGTTCTATATGAACAACACATTTACACATCAAATATTATTGGGCAATACCAGTTCTTGCTAACTTCCCTTAATCCTAGATAATACATCTGACTGGCTTCCATGAAAATCTGTTTTCTCAACTACTATTGCCCAACATTTTCATATAGGGCCTCCCGATAAGCAGAGGTTATAAAACACACTAATATATATCTGTATTTTAGTATAATTTCATTCTGAACTGGTTAAACAGATACTAGCCTAGAAATGGAAATGAATATCCGGAAATGAATATCCGGCGCCGTGTATAATGGGCGGCCGATCCAATACTGGCTGTTTTGCGCCACCGCCCGAGACGAATTTCTAGGCCCTTGTATTTATATAGCGCCTTTAACATAGTAAAATGTCCCAAGGCACTTCACAGGTGCGTTATCAAACAACATTTGATACCGAGCTACATGAGATACTAGGACAGGTGGTCAAAGAGGTAGGTTTTAATGAGTGTCTTAAAGGAGGAGAGAGAGGTGGAGAGGTTTAGGGTGGGAATTCCATAGCTTAGGGCATTGGCAGCTGAAGGCACGGCCACCAATGGTGGAGTGATGAGAATCAGGGATGCACAAGAGGCCAGATTTGAAGGAGCACAGAGATCACGGAGGGTTGTAGGGCTGGAGAAGGTTACAGGGATAGGGTGGGCGAGGCCATGGAACGATTTAAAAACAAGGAGGAAAATTTTAAATCAGGGCATTGTCAGACCAGGAGCCAATGTAAGTCAGCGAGCACAGGGGTGATAGGTGAATGGGGCTTGGTGATATTAATTAATTCATTAATTAATATCAGTAGCAAAATTGTTTTTACCATTGTATTCTATAGTAGTCACAATTCAGTAGAATATATTTTGACTTTTTTTGGGAGAGAGGGGAGGTCAGTTTCAAAACTTTGATATTTCATCCAATTCTGAAATATTTGCTCTCAGGATGTGGATGTCACTGCCAGGGCTTTATTTATTTCTCCATCCCTAGGTTCCCTGAGATGGTGGTGGTGGGCCTTTTTCTGGACCTACTGTAGTCCTTATGCTGCTAGTGCTCCCATGATGATGTTGGGTAGGGAAATTCAGGATCTTAACTCAGCAACACTGAAGGAACATGTTCAAGTCAGAATGGAGGTGATGCTGTTCCCATGACAATGCTGCTCTTTTCCTCTCTAGTGATAAAGGTCTCAGGCTGGGAGACATTATCAAAATAAGCTTGGCGTGTGCTGCAGTGCATCCTGTACATAGTTACAGTGTACAGTGGTGGAGGAGGTGGATATTGAGTTCAGTGGCAGGGTTGCTGATCAATCAGAATGCTTTATCTTGAATGATTGTCAAGATTCTTCAGTGTTGCCGTGGCTGAAACCATCCCGATGAGTGGTGGGATTCTGAGGACCAAGTTGAGAGAGTGTAAATGGCACCCATGTTGATGGAATAGATGTCAGTTGAAGTTGAGGTGACAGAAGCATTCTGTCAATGGTGAGAGAGGTTGTTCCAATGAGGTGACACTGGATAGAGGGTTAGATTGTTTTCTCTTATCTAAAAATGCTAGGCCAGCTAATGAAATTGTGGCAACATGCAGTTCCTGAGAGTATGATTTTGATCCTATTTATGGTAAGAATAGTAACCAATTATAAGCACCGGTAATAACCATCATTTAATTTTTCTCTAACAGTTAAGGAGCCACTGAACTGCTCCTATTGTTGAAAACATCACCAGCCTAGCTGTGGAGTGTGTCATTTTGGAGAGAAACACTCAATAGAAAATTCCAAAAAGCACATTTGCTGATGAGACCCCACCCATGTTGGCAATGGAGCAATGACAACTGGTATTTGGTGGTTGAGGACATTCCTCAAATTTGCCAAAGGAACAAGGGTAGCAATGTATCACTAGTAGTACCAGTGGGGTGTGCCAAAAAATCCCAGAAAAAATGGGAGTAGGTCTGAAATTGGTGACAACACAGAAGAGCACAAAGGTAAGACTCGAATATAACTATAATAAAATAAAGTACCAGCAGAGGATGCTTAGACACACACAGGAATGTAGTACATCTGTAAAAATAACCACTGTGACAGCACAAAGAAATGTTATCAGAGATGTAAGAAGTAAGGTAAAAGAAAAATAGCAGAGTTATGCAAATTGTATTATACATCCTATGATGAGAAAAATAATATATTGCAGGAAGGAACTTCCTTTGGTCAAATCATCCCGTCACAATTCCCTGTGCTGTTAGTTTTAAAGGCAAAACTGACATATAACAATGTGGAAGAGATGTTTTTGGGATGTAAAGAACTACTAGTATATATCATATTTTCATTTTCATGCCTACAAACACCAGGCATGTGATGTTCACACATGTGCACTTCCAGCAAAACTCACTGGATAGCAGACAGGAGTGGAATTCAAAACTGATTTGATCTATTTTAACCAAGTTGCACTGAGGCCAAATGTATCCTTTCTACCACTCTCCCCAGTAGAATCATAGAATCGTTACAGCACATTAGGAGGCCATTCGGCCCGTCAAGCCCGTGCCGGCTCTCTGCAAGAGCACTTGAGCTAGTCCCAATACCCCGCCCTTTCCCCGTAGCCCTGCAAAATTGGGTACTTATTTAATTCCCTTTTGAAAGCCATGATTGAATCTGCCTCCACCACCCTTTCAGGCAGTGTATTCCAGATCCTAATAATTCGCTGCGTAAAAATGTTTTCCCTCATGTCGCCTTTGGATCTTCTGCCACTCACCTTAAATCTGTGCCCTCTGGTTCTCGACCCTTCTGCCAATGGGAACAGTTTCTCTTTATCTACTCTGTCTAGACCCCTCATGATTTTGAACACCTCTATCAAATCTCCTCTCAATCTTCTCTGCTCTAAGGCGAACAACCCCAGCTTCCCCAGTCTATCCACGTAACTTAAGTCCCTCATCCCTGGAACCATTCTTGTAAATCTTTTCTGCACCCTCTCTAAAGCCTTCACATCCTTCCTAAAGTGTGGTACCCAGGATTGGACACAATACTCCAGCTGTGGCCGAACCAGTGTTTTATAAAGGTTCATCATAACTTCCTTACTTTCGTACTCTATGCCTCTATTTATGAAGCCCAGGATTCTGTAGGCTTTTTTAACTGCTTTCTCAACCTGCCCTGCCACCTTCAATGATTTCTGCATATATGCCCCCAGGTCTCTCTGTTCCTGCACCCCCTTTAGAATTGTACCCTTTAGTTTGTATTGCCTCTCCTCATTTTTCCTACCAAAATGTATCACTTCGTACTTTTCTGCATTAAACTTCATCTGCCACATGCCCGCCCCTCTACCAGCCTGTCTATGTCCTGTTGAAGTCTATCATTATCCTCCTCACTGTTCACTATACAACCAATTTTTTTTGTCATCTGCAAATTTTGAAATTGTGCCCTGTACTCCCAAGTCCAAATCATTAATATATATCAAGAAAAGCGGTGGTCCTATACCGACCCCTGGGGAGCACAACTGCATACCTTCCACCAGTCCAAAAAACAACCGTTTACCACTACTCTCTGTTTTCTGTCACTTAGCCAATTTTGTATCCATGCTGCCACTGTCCCTTTTATTCCATGGGCTTCAACTTTGCTGGCAAGCCTATTATGTGGCACTTTATCAAACACCTTTTTGAAGTCCATGTACACCACATCAACTGCATTGCCCTCATCAACCCTCTCTGTTACCTTATCAAAAATTTCAATCAAGTTAGTTAAACATGAAATAAAAACAGAAACTGCTGGAAATACTCAGCAGGTCAGGCAGCATCTGTGGCGAGAGAAACAGAGTTAATGTTTTAGGTTGATGACCCTTCGTCAGAACTGGAAAAAGCTGGAGATCGAACAGATTTTTAAGCAAGTGCAGGGGCAGGGAAAGGGGGAGGGGAGGAAAGAACAAAAGGGATGGTCTGTGATAGGATGGAAGGCAGGAGAGATTAAGAGATATTAAGAGATGGTGCAAGGCAAAAGGAGATGGTAATTGAACAAGTTAAGAAACAAAAGATGGCTCTAGATGAAGTGTAAATGGCAGAATGAAAGACAGGTGCCATGTGGGAGAGAGAAATAAATAAATAAATAAATAAATTAAATAAATGGAAAAAAAAGAATAGGGGCAGAGGTTATGGTCTGAAATTGTTGAACTCTATGTTGAGTCCAGAAGGCTGTAAAGTGCCTAATTGAAAGATGAGGTTCTGTTCCTCAAGTTTACGCTGTGCTTCATTGGAACAGCGTAAGAGGCCGCGGACGGTGAGGTCTGAGTGGGAGTGGAGCGGAGAATTAAAGTGACAGGTGACCGGAAGTTCGGGGTCACCCTTACGGACTGAACAGAGGTGTTCTGCAAAGCGGTCACCCAATCTGCGTTTGGTCTCCCCAGTGTAGAGGAGACCGCATCGTGAGTAGCAAATACAGTATACTAAATTGCAAGAAGTACAAGTAAATCGCTGTTTCACCTGGAAGGAGTGTTTGGGGCCCTGGACAGTGGGAAGTGTAGAGGTAAAAGGGCATGTGTTGCATCTCCTGTGCTTGCACGGGAAGGTGCTGGGCGAAGTGGAAGGGGTGTGGGGGGGGGGATAGAGGAGCGGACCAGGGTGTCGCGGAGGGAACGGTCCCTTCAGAATGCTGAAAGGGGAGGTGAGGGGAAGATGTGTTTGGTGGTGGGATCACGCTGGAGATGGTGGAAATGGCGGTGGCGGAAATGGCGGAAGATGACCCGTTGAATGTGGAGGCTGGTGGGGTGAAAGGTGAGGACAAGGGGAACCCTATTGTGGTTCTGGGAGGGAGAAGAAGGGGTGAGAGCAGAAGTGAGGGAAATAGAATGGACACGGTCAAGGGCCATATCAACCACAGTAGAAGGGAATTCATGGTTGAGGAAAAAGGAAGACATGTCGGAAGCACTGGTATGGAAGGTGGCATCGTCAGAGCAGATGTGTCGGAGATGGAGAAACTGGGAGAATGGAATAGAGTCCTTACAGGAAGCGGGGTGGGAGGAAGTGTAGTCCAGGTAGCTGTGGGAGTCAGTGGGCTTATAATGAATGTTTGTCAATAGCCTATCCCCAGAGATGGAGACAGAGAAGTCGAGGAAGAGAAGGGAAGAGTCGGAGAAGGTGAGGGAAGGGTGGAAATTGGAAGCAAAGTGAATGAAATTTTCTAGTTCAGGGTGAGAGCAGGAAACAGCACCGATACAGTCATCAATGTATCGGAAAAAGAGGTGAGGGAGGGGACCTGAGTAGGACTGGAACAAAGAATGTTCGCAGGCATAGCTGGGACCCATGTGGGTTCCCATAGCAACACCTTTAATTTGGAGGAAGTGAGTGGAGTCAAAGGAAAAGTTGTTCAACGTGAGAACAAGTTCAGCCAGGCAGAGGAGGGTGGTGGTGGATGGGGACTGGTTGGGCCTCTGTTCAAGGAAGAAGTGGAGCGCCCTCAGGCCATTCTGGTGGGGGATGGAGGTGTAGAGGGAATGGACATCCATAGTGAAAAGGAGACGGTTGGGGCCAGGAAACTGGAAACTGTTACAGTGAAAGGGCATCGGAAGAGTCGCGGATGTAGGTGGGAAGAGACTGGACAAGTAGAAAAAAAAGAGTCGAGATGGGAAGAGATAAGTTCCGTGGGGCAAGAACAGGCTGAAACGATGGTTCTACCGAGGCAGTCCTGTTTGTGGATCTTGGGAAGGAGGTAGGAGTGGGCTGTGTGGGGTTGGGGAATTATGAGGTTGGCGGCCATGGAGGGAAGATCTACAGAGGAGATGAGGCCAGTGACGGTCTTGGAAACGGTGGCTTGATGTTCAGTAGTGGGGTCATGGTCCAGGCGGAGGTAGGAGGAGGTGTCGGAGAGTTGGTGTTCAGCCTCCGCTAGGTAGAGGTCGGTTCGCCAAACAACAACAGCATCACCCTTGTCAGCAGGTTTAATGACAATGTTGGGGTTGGATCTGAGAGAATGGAGTGCTGCAAGTTCAGAGGGAGGTGGGTTGGAGTGACTGAGGGGAGCTGAGAAATTGAGATGGCTGATGTCACATGGCAGTTTGCAATGAAAAGATCTAGAGAGGTTTTTTTTTAATTCATTGATGGCATGTGGGCATCGCTGGCTGGTTGGCCTGCATTTAGTGCCCATCCCTAATTACCCTTGAGAAGATGGTGGTGAGCCGCCTTCTTGAACCGCTGCAGTCCATATGGTGTAGGTACACCCACAATGCTGTTAGGAAGGGAGTTCCAGGATTTTGGCCCAGCGACAGTGAAGGAACGGTGATACAGGTCCAAGTCAGGATGGTGTGTGGCTTGGAGGGGAACTTGTAGGTGGTGATGTTCCCATGCGTCTGCTGCCCTTGTCCTTCTAAGTTGTAGAGGTCGCGGGTTTGGAAGGTGCTGTTGAAGGAGCTTTGGCGAGTTGCTGCAGTGCATCTTGTAGATGGTACACACTGCAGCCACAGTGCGCCGGTGGTGGAAGGAGTGAATGTTGAAGGTGGTGGATGGAGTGCCAATCAAGCAGGCTGCTTTATCCCGAATGGTGTCGAGCTTCTTGAGTGTGGTTAAGAGGCCAGATGGAAGGGTCCAGGTAGAACGAGAATTCTGAAAACGGGAGAAAGGGTCAGCTGTGCGGGGGGGAAGACTCCTGGCCAAAGAAGTGGACACAGAGACGAAGGCGGTGGAAAAAGAGCCCAGCATCGTGCCGAGCTCGAAATTCATTGAGATGGGGCATAAGGGGATGAAGCTCAGGCCTTTGCTAAGGATAATCGTTCGGGGTCGGAGAGGGAAACGTCAGAGGGGATGGTGAAAACACGGCAACACATGCCCTTTTACCTCCACCCTTCCCACTGTCCAGGGCCCCAAATGCTCCTTCCAGGTGAAACAGCGATTTACTTGTACTTCTTGCAATTTAGCATACTGTATTCGCTGCTCACAATGCGGTCTCCTCTACATTGGGGCGACCAAACGCAGATTGGGTGACCATTTTGCGGAACACCTCCATTCAGTCTGTAAGGGTGACCCCAAGCTTCCGGTCACCTGTCACTTTAATTCTCCGCTCCACTCCCACTCAGACCTCACTGTCCTCGACCTCTTACACTGTTCCAATGAAGCTCAACGTAAGCTCGAGGAACAGAACCTCATCTTTCAATTAGGCACTTTACAGCCTTCTGGACTCAACATAGAGTTCAACAATTTCAGACCATAACCTCTGCCCCTACTCTTTTTTCCCCCATTTATTTGATTATTTATTTATTTATTTCTCTCTCCTACATGGCAGCTATCTTTCATTCTGCCATTTACACTTCATCTAGAGCCATCTTTTGTTTCTTAACGTGTCCCATTACCATCTCCTTTTGCCTTGCACCATCTCTTAATGTCTCTTAATCTCTCCTGCCTTCCATCCTATCACAGACCTTCCTTTTTGTTCTTTCCTCCCCTCCCCCCTTTCCCTGCCCCTGCACATGCGTAAAAACCTGTTCGATCTCTGTTAAGTATGTGTATTGTATTGAACAATTAACACAAAGACTTAAACGTATAACTCAAACAGGTCTTTACTGGTTGGAGGTAGGGACTATACTGAATACAAGATTACTGCACAGTGCTTATATACCGGTGTGTTCACCCCCGGTATTACGTCTACAGCAGCCCGAGAAAGTAGTACATCTCTTAAGGTGGAACAGGCTTCAGCTCTCTTAAGGTGGAACAGGTTACATACACAACACTCCTCCCTTCTTAGCTTTATAGTCATCCCCCCATTTAACATAACGTAATAACATATATACATATATAACTTCATGTTTAACGTAACATATCACAGATTCAGTCTCTGCGGAAAACAGTTCACAGATTCAATCTCTGTGGTGTAGTCGGTTCACGTTACTCATTCAATAGTCCTTTCATGGATTTAACAGCTTGAACTTCCGAACTGATTTGGCTCCGTTCGGAGGGACCACGTGTGTGATCTGGTAGAGGTGATAATGGTTCAGATGGGTCATCTTCTGTTTTTACTTTTCCTTTTCTGCTTCTTGGAGACTCTCTGGGCTCCATTGTCAGCTGCCACAGCTGCCAGCTGCATGCGCAGTTCCTCCTTCTCTTCCTCCTGTTTCCGTCGTAGAGCCAGCTTCTCCCGATGTTCCGTAGACTTTTGGTGCTCCTCCATGATTTCTGCACTTTGGGAGTCGAAGTTACAAGCTGGGCAGGACAGGACATCGTAATATTCGGTGTCGTCCACCAGGTCATAGTAATATTCGGTGTCGTCCTGAGCTAGACCAGTGAGAGGGTCGTCTATTTCCTCCATACCCAGCTGGACGTTAGCCAGCTCTTGTTCCAAATCCAGACATCTTTCCTGAAGAGACTTCTTCATGTGTACCTCTGCATCCAGCTTTTTCTGGGCTTTCAGCAAGTCGTTTACTAGTGACCTCATTTGTGATTTTAATACTTCAACTTCCTTTGGAGATTGATTGGTCGGACTATGCAATCCCTCTACCGGAGCAGCTGTTTCAGCGGTCTGTTGTTCTACATTGACGTGAGTCAGCGTACTTTTGGCATCCAATGGCTGCTCTGTTGCAGTCGTTTCAGTCTGTGTCGTCACATCAGCCATCTCAATGACTTTTGAGAGCTCCGAACCCTTTTCCTTTGAAGATCGCAGCTTGTGTTCAAGTTTTTCCCATTTCAGAGTCTTGTCCCTCAGCATATGAAGGAGTTGGCTGACCGTTAACTCTTCTGACACCAGATTATGGCACGCACCTTCAGAACCTGAATCAGCTTTGATTCGTTCGGCCTCCTCGCGCAGATGGTTGGTGTGCTCCTGCTCCATTTTCTCCATCAGTTGCTTCTGTTGCCTTTCTAGATTCTCCCACTCTGTAACAAAGAACTTTTTTATTTCATTCATCTCTTGCTCAAAACGGCGAATCATTTGTTCTAATTGCTGTTGTAGTTTGAAATGGAGTTGAGTTCGAGCCCAGTGGCCCTCAAAAATGTGCATATCAGTAGACTTGACAGACTCAGAATTCTCTGTTAAACTATGTTGTTGTTGCTCAGTGGAATTCTGTGCTGAAACTTTGTCTTTTGCACATGGGTTGGTCTTACCATCATCAGTTCTAGAGTCTGGGCTGATTATCTGCACCGAGTTCTCACTCTTTATGGCTTTTAGCGAATGCCAGTCCATATTTATGTTTCTAAACCACTCCCGGCCTAGTAGTGGTGGACCTCCCTCCGGTAGCACATATAAGTCCATTATTTGACTTCCTTCGCCCTTGTTGGCCACTGCAACCTTTATTGTCCCGATGGGGTACACTCTCTGCCCCGTGTAGGTTGTCAATATAATCTCCGTATCCTGTAGGGGAATATGTTGGAATAACCTTCTGTAATCTTTCTTATTCATGACCGACAATGCCGATCCAGTGTCCAATTCCATTTTTACTTGGACTCCTTCTATCTGAAGAGTAACCCAAATTGTCTGGAGGTCTGCACCCTTACCAACGTTGAGTACCCTTAAGCTAGCCAGTTCAATACTGCTTAAGCCAGCCAGTTCATTACTGCTAGCATCTGAATCGGACTCCTGTTCGGCCACCTTGTGTACCTTTGCGTATTTCCCTTGCGGTGACTTCTTGTTGCTGGTCTTCTTCCCTGACCTGCATACTCTAGCTATATGTCCAAGCTTACCACATGTTCTGCATTCTTGGTTTTTAAACCAACACTGGTTCTGATCATGCGTTGTCTTTCCACAACGATAACATTTAACAGAACTCACACTCAATTTGTGTGCACTGAGCTCCGGTGACCGTAGCTGCATTACTGCCGTGCCTCTCGCTGCGGCTTCGTGTGCTGCTGCCATAGTGACTGCCTTCTCAAGCGTCAGCTCATTCTCCTCGAGCAGTCGCTTTTGTGTATCCTGTTTAAATAAACCACACACAAATTTGTCTCGTAGTGCATCTGTCAGGCCCGTTCGAAACTGGCAATATTTCGCTAATTTACGCAATTCCAGCAAATATTCAGCATTGCTTTCATGCTGTAGCTGCCTTCTGTCGTAAAATTTAAATCGTTCCGCTAGCATCAGCGGCGTGGGGTTTAGATGATCTTTCAGGACAGTAACAATCTCATCGAACGTCTTATCCGCCGGTTCATCTGGTGATAACAGGTGTTTCAATTGCCCGTATGTCTTCGCACCCATTAAATTTAATAATGTTAGTGCTTTATCAGCCTCACGAATTTTATTGGCCTTACAATAATTTTTAACTCGTTCAACATATATGGCCCAATCTTCGATGTCACTATCAAAGTTGCTAATATTCCCGTGTTTAGGCATTGTAGTACTTTATCAGATTTGCAATTTCTCAGATTTTTTTTTTACTGCTATCCAAAATGGCGGCTGCCCGCTCTTGCCGTCGTCCTCCGCCCACAAAATGGTGGTTTTCCCGCGCTTGGCGGTCTTCACCCGTCCCCCGACGCCGTCTCCCTTCAGCCCCGAGTGCGGCCCTTATCTCCGCCGCGATCGATGGCCCGCGCTTTTCACCGCGGCTCTCGCGCCTTCAGTGTCTGCCGACGCTGCGCCTTTCAGCCCGAGTGCGGCCCTTATCAGGGATTTCGATCGATGGCCCGGCTGTGCCTCGCACTTGAAAGCGGCCCGGCCCTTATCTGCCGATCGCTATCACCCTGTACCTCTCTCTTCCCCAGTCCTGTCTTCTACTCCGGTTCACAAGCTGATGGAGGCTTCAGGGTCCTAATGCCTGTCGCTTCCAGTGGGGTGGTGAGTGGTGAGGTTTGAAACCTCTCTTCAACCGCCGTGGAATAACTGCCGCAGGGTAAGAACCTGACTCGTCGCCAGTGTTAAGTATGTGTATTGTATTGAACAATTAACACAAAGACTTAAACGTATAACTCAAACAGGTCTTTACTGGTTGGAGGTAGGGACTATACTGAATACAAGATTACTGCACAGTGCTTATATACCGGTGTGTTCACCCCCGGTATTACGTCTACAGCAGCCCGAGAAAGTAGTACATCTCTTAAGGTGGAACAGGCTTAAGCTCTCTTAAGGTGGAACAGGTTACATACACAACAATCTCCAGCTTTTTCCAGTTCTGACGAAGGGTCATCGACCTGAAGCGTTAACTCTGTTTCTCTCTCCACAGATGCTGCCTGACCTGCTGAGTATTTCCAGCAGTTTCTGTTTTTATTTCAGATTCCCAGCATCCGCTGTATTTTGCTTTTGTATTAGTTAAACATGATTTGCCTTTAACAAATCCATGCTGGCTTCCCTTAATTAATCCACACTTGTCCAAGTGAGTGTTAATTTTGTCCCGGATTATTGTTTCTTAAAGCTTCCCCACCACGAGGTTATGCTGACTGGCCTGTAGTTGCTGGGTTTATCCTTACACCCTTTTTTGAACAAAGGTGTAACATTTACAATTTTCCAGTCATCTGGCACCACCCCCATATCCAAGGAGGATTGGAAGATTACCGCCAGTACCTCTGCAATTTCCACCTTTACTTCCCTCAGCATCCTAGGATGCACCCCATCCAGTCCTGGTGAATTATCTACTTTAAGTACAGCCAGCCTTTCTAGTACCTCCTCTTTATCAATTATTATCCCATCCAATATCTCAACTACCTCCTCTTTCACTATGACTTTGGCAGAATCTTCTTCCTTGGTGAAGACAGATGCAAAGTATTAATTTAGGACCTCAGCCATGACCTCTGCGTCCATGGGTAGGTCTCCTTTTTGGCCGCTTATCAGCCCCACCCCTCCTCTTACTACCCATTTACATTGAGGCCAGTTAACTCAGCAAATACCTTGGGATCTTACTGTGCACTGAGTCATGGGGGGAGCTGCTGATTATTTATATTTTTTGGAAAAATATATATTGGCAGGAAAAAAACTCAGTTAATTTAATATAATAAAAAATACTTCACAACGGTTAGATTATATTACATAATATATGTATAGCTTTCCACGGCTTTGCTCCATCAGCCTTATATCCCCCCATCTCCCCACAACTTTTGATCTTCCAACTCTTGCCTTTTGCACATTCCGCGCTCCCTTTAGCACACCATTGGCGGATGAGACTTCAGTCGCTCCCTCCATAAGCCCCTCTGCCTCTCCGCTTCTTTCTCCACCTTTAAAAACCTTCTCAAAAACCTAACCTTTCAGTCATCTCTCCCAACTCTCCCACCATGGCTTGGTGTCCATTCCATTATTTTATTATTTTTCTACCCCCTTGTCTTTGGATATTTTCTACATTAAAGATGTTGTATTAGCGCAAATTGTTGTTGTATGCAAGTAATTTATTTGTACTGGGATCCTGAGATTGATTGTAACCCACCTCTGACTTATCTGGTGAAATATTTCTCTTTTAAATGTACGTGGAACATATTGGCAAGGATTAAAATATTAAGTGATGGTTAATACAGGGTACATCAGCTTTCTGTTATTGCCACTTTCAATTTGCTGGCCAGAAAAAAGTGATAATAGGGTAAAGAATATCTGCAACCCATTACACAGCAGACATTGTGAACTACAAAAGCAGAACACAAATGGTTTATAATTTCCCCTCAAAATTACATCACAGGTATCCATTATCATTCATTGTATGTTCTGTTTCAATATTATATGGAAGTTTTTTTGTCAATTTGTATATTTGCTATGCTGCCAGTATCAGTGTCCTTCATTTTCTTATCGTATTGATATTCAGACAAGATTATTGGTTTGTGAAATCATCACTATAGAATTATCAAAAAATGCTTTACATGCAGCATCATTACCAAGAAATTGCATGTTCAGCATTTATTATATGTTGGCTAATAGTTAACAAGCACTGAGTTACAAGGCAGTAAATCAATCTTGTGGCTTTGATGATCTCATAACCAGACAGGATAATTTAAGCAGTTCATAATAATTAATTAACAGTTTTCCAAAATGAATAATAGTTCACTGCTGTGGCTCTGACAATGGTCAAGTGAGTTTATGAGCCATGCTGAGCAGGCAGGTTCCAGGTACAATCTCCAGTTTGTGCTGAGTTACCTGAGATCAACCTAGACATTGGTAGAGACTCTATAAATGTCAGTACCCCGCAGTTAAGGAGAGGATTAATCAGCCCAGGTTCCAGCTGCTGATTACTATCCAGCAACTGCTGCTGAAAGTACATGTGGGAGGACGTTGATTGCACTTGCCTGTGATATGGTTATGGGCACGTACTTTGACAAGGTATCAGAGGATGTCTGGTGACTATGGAACTACCCAGCAAATAGTTAACACTATCATGAGAGGAGACAAAGAGAGAAAATTGGTGTGAAAAAAACACTTGCTTTCAGTGATATTTTAGTATAATGATCAACACCATTTAAAAATTTTATAATGCTATCATCCACTTAATTATTTTTAAGTAGATGTTACTGGAATTTGGAGAAGCTTTTGGTTATATATTATTGGGACTTCTGTTTGACTTATGAGACAAGAAAATTAAAATTAAGAGTAAAAGGGACAATTGATATATTTCAGCTTAGGACAATACCAGCTGGAGTTATGGTACATTTGCTCTTGTAAAAGCTTTACTGTCTGTGTATTATCTGTAACTGACCTGTGATATAGGTGAAAGGGTTCTATAGACAACATTTGAGTTTCTTGTTCCAGTTTCCTCCCTCTTCTCCCTTCCACTCCTAAAGATACTGCCACAAATTGGAATATAATTCCATGGCACTCGTCCAAGAGATCATTCTTCATATGTGAGCCTGAAAAGTGAATGCTTATCAGGGTTTTTAACCATGAAGCATCACATCTTGCCTAGTCCTGTTATTATTCAAGACAGACACATATACGAGTTAGGATACAGGCAGCCGAGTTTTGGATGAACTCAAGTTTACATTAGGGTAGAATGTGGGAGGCTGGCCAGAAGTGCGTTGGAATAGTCAAGCCTAGAGGTAACAAAGGCATGGATGAGGGTTTCAGCAGCGGATGAGCTGAGGCAAGGGCGGAGATGGGCGATGTTACGGAGGTGGAACTAGGCAGTCTTAGTTATGCCGCGGATATGTGGTCGGAAGCTCATTTCAGGGTCAAATATGACACCAAGGTTGCGAACAGTCTGGTTCAGCCTCAGACAGATGTTAGGGAGAGCAATGGAGTCACTGGCTGGGGAACAGAGATTGTGATAGGGACGGAAAACAAAGGTTTCGGTCTTCCCAATATTTAATTGGAGAAAATTTCTGCTCATCTAGAACTGGAAGTCGGACAATCAGTCTGACAATTTAGAGACTGTGGAGGGGTCAAGAGAAGTGGTGATGAGGTAGAGCTGGGTGTCATCAGCGTACATGTGGAAACTGATGCTGTGTTTTTGGAAGATGCCGCCAAGGGACAGCATGTAGATGAGAAATAGAAGGGGCCCAAGAATAGATCCTTGGGGGACACCAGAGGTAATGATGCGGGAGCAGGAAGAGAAGCCATTGCAGGTGATTTTCTGGCTAGAACACAAGAACTTAAGAAATAAGAGGAGTAGGCCATACGACCCCTCGAGCCTGCTTCGCCATTCAAGAAGATCATGGCTGATCATTGACCTCAACTCCACTTTCCCGCCCGATCTCCATATCCCTTGATTCCCCTAGAGTCCAAAATCTATCTATCTCAGCCTTGAATATACTCAAAGACTCAGCATTCACAGCCCTCTGGGGCAGAGAATTCCAAAGATTCACAACCCTCTGAGTGAAGAAATTCCTCCTCATCTCAGTCTTAAATGGCCTACTCCTTATCCTGAGACTATGCCCCCTAGTTCTAGACACTCCAGCCAGGGGAAACAACCTCTTAGCATCTACCCTGTCAATCCCCTTCAGAATCTTGTATGTTTCAGTGAGATCTCCTCTCATTCTTCTAAACTCCAGAGAGTATAGGCCCATTCTACACAATCTCTCATCATAGGACAGCCCTCTTATCCCAGGAATCAATCTAGTGAACCTTTGTTGCACCGCCTCCAAGGCAAGGCTATGATTAGATAGATAAGAATGGAAGTCCCACCCAGCTGGACGACGGTGGAGGTGCCTTGGAGAAGGGTGGAGTGGTCAACCATGTCGAAGGCTGCAGACAAGTCAAGAAGGACGAGGAGGGATAGTTTACCTTTATCACAGTCACAAAGAATGTCATTTGTGACTGATGAGTCTCGTTTCGGTACTGTAGCAGGGGCAGAAACCTGATTGGAGGGATTCAAACATGGCATTGCGGTAAAGATGGGCACGGATTTGGGAGGCGACAACATGTTCAAGGACTTTGGAGAGGAAAGGGAGGTTGGAGATGGGCGGTAGTTTGTAAGGATGGAGGGGTCAAGGGTTTGTTTTTTGAGGAGAGTGGTGATGACAGCAGATTTGAGAGAGAGGTGGACAGTACCTGAGGAGAGTGAACCGTTAACAATGTCAGCTAACATAGGAGCCAGAAAAGGAAGTTGGGTGGTCAGCAGTTTGGTGGGAATAGGGTCGAGGGAGCAGGAAGTGGGTCTCATAGACAAAAGGAGCGTGGGGAGGTCGTGAGGAGAGATCAGAGAGAAACTGGAGAAAGATGCGAGTTCAGGGCTAGGGATGTTTGGCCTGGTGGGCTTGGGAAAGGAAGGGAAGTGACAGCTCAAAGGATTGGCTCAATCTTAGAGACAAAGAAGACCATGAGCTCCTCACACTTGTTGTCGGAGGTGAAGGTGGAGGAGACAGGGGAGAGGGGTTTAAGAAGATGGTTAGCAGTGGAGAATAGGAGCTGAGGTTTATCTTTGCATTCCAGAATTATTCTGGAATAGTGAGCAATTTTGGCAGACGAGAGCAAGACCGGATAATGCTTTAGGTGGTCCAGGTAGATCTGGCGGTGAATGGCTAACCAGTTGCCTGCCATATCCATTCAAGTCTGCGTCCCTTGGACTTAAGGGAGTGAAGATGAGGGCCTTACCAGGGGAACAGCCAGGGTGAGAGAGAGAGAGTAATTGTTATAATAGGGACTAGGGCATCAAAGGTGGTGGCGAGGGTGTGGTTGAGCAGATTGGTAGCTGTAGAAGTGTCATGGTGAATGGAGGGCCAAAGGCTGAACAGTTGGGATTTCATAAGTGCAGTTGTGAAAGAGTTGGGAGAGAGTTTTTTTCCAGGGGCGGACACAGAAAGAAGTAGGTTTGGGCGAATGGAGAGTTCTGAAAGAATGACATTAAATCCACACAATCATTTTTTTTTATCAGCTGGGTGTCTGACACATATGGAATCCTAAAAACAAGCTTAAGAATTCCCAACCCAAACCACTGATAAATCTACATAAGTATAGTTCCTTCTGATATGGAGTAGACACTTATTCCCCATTGGGACACATCCCACTTAACCAGCCCCAGAGAACTTGGACACAAGTTGGCAAGAGAAAAGGCTTAGAATCATATAATTGTAATTTTACAGCACAGAGGAGACCATTCAAGCCATTGCATCTATGATGGCTCTCTGAACGAGCTATCCAATTAGTCCCATTCCCTGCTATTTCCCCAAACCCATTAAAAAATTATTTTCCAAATATTTATCCACTTTCCTTTTAAAAACTATTATGGATTCTGCTTCTATCACTGTTTTTGGTAGCCATTCCATGTCCTAAGAACCCTGTGCGTAAAAAATCTTCCTCTAATCTCTCCCTTCCTTTTTCTCGGGAATGATTTTAAATTTATGCCTGCTAGTTACCGATTTGGTAACTAGTGGAAATAGTTTCTCCCTATTCACCTTCTCAAAAGCCCCTGTTAGTGACTTCTGATTGTGTGCAGGGATACTCTTAAAGTTTAAGCAGCTAAAATTGCATACCTTACCAACACAGAATACTGCTGAACCTTTCACTGTTTATCCGGCTGTGACCATCCCACCCATTAGGGCAGTCAAGTGATAATCCAAAAAATAATAATAAATATGGTCAACTTTTCACTTTCACAGGGTTCAACGGGGGTGAATTTCCACAGTGGTCCTCCTGATCATCAGTTGTAACTTCAGATGAGCTGTGGACATCGGAAAAACAGAATAGATGGCATTTACATCATTTTGCAGGTTTCCAGAGCTTTTCCACTGAAGTTATAGTGTTTGATCAGGAGAAGCCCCCGAGGAAATTCGCCCCAGGGGTGCATCTATGCAAGGCTTCTACTGATCGTCCACCATAACCTGCACCAGAAGAGCTGCAAAAATCTGGAAAAACGTTGGGGATAAATTTTCCTGGGCTCTCTTTCTCGCCCATCGTAATTTTGGTGGAAGAGCCGTGGAAACCCCAGAAAAGCAACATATACACCGTTTATATCGTTTTTCCATGGTTATGGTGGGCAAGGAAATTCATGGCGGGCCTGTTTACTGGTGACTATATCCTGAATAAGAAAACCAGGAGATTAAAAATAAAAGTGGGTTTTGGAAGCATGTGTCATTTAAATGTAAAGACTGCATATTAGCAACAGAACAAATTAATCTGGTTTTGTAGCTCAGTTTTATGAGTCAGTGAGATTGTCAGTTCATCTGCCCCCATAGACAGTTGCTCCATCCTGGAGTCGCTGAGGTAGGAGTTTGACCTGTCAGGGATACCTACAGTACCTTTGTCATGGCTGGGGCCTTTGTCAGATTAGCAATGATACAGTATGCTTTTGAACATTAAAGCCTGGAATTTTGCCTGCCCTGTTTAGATATTTAGAACATTTATTTCAAAAGATCCTGACTTCACAGACGAGTTTACGCCTCCTCATTGCCATTTTGTTAATAACCAGGATTTAGCATTTTCCTATCGACTCAAGTGATTGTTTCTTTACCACCTGTGTCAGGATTCTCACTTTCTTTCAAAGGACTGGAAGAGGTGAAAATTTCACAAGAGGCAAAGTGAGAATTCATTAATTTATAAGGCAGTTAAAGGAGACTTTACTGTCTAAAAAAGTCATTCTAAGCCTCTGAAGTAGAAAGTGATAGCAATTCTTTTCTAACCAAAATCTTCCTTTCTGAAGCGACCCATAAAAAAAAATAAACTTTTTGACTGCTAAATGCAAAGCACTTTTAGTTAAAATAAATTTGGTATAGACAATGGATGTCTGGGAGATAAAACCCTTCTTTTGTAGCAGTCCTTTCTGCAGTTTCATGTACATTATTGATTGACTTAATGATTAGTCAAGTAAATGCTTTGGTGGACTGGAAGTTAAATAATTCTGGTACAAAGACAATACCATACACTGTAAATACTGGGCTGAAAGGATATTGCCACAACTACAACAGTATCTCTCTCTTGTATTCAGTGGTGTGCTTTTCCCTGTTCTTTCCATACATGTGCACTATTGTATGGATGGATCTTACACAATATGTAAAAGATTTATATGTACAGTCACTAGGTATTTAAAATAACCAGACTTGGATGTAAATGTAGCACAACAAAATGTAACACACCAGCAGTTTTTTTTTCGAAAGTTGTTTTTGTTTGTTTTGAATAATTAGCTTACAATTTGTGTGCCTGAAAGTATAACATCTAATTCAAAAGATGCTAAAGCAACATGATATTCTGCCATTCAGACTCGCCTTTTTAAAATACACCAGCATGACAATATACAGTAATCTATAAATCAGTTATAAAAGTAAAATAAAAATTGTGTGGAATCCATATTTTTCCAATTTTACCCATAAGTAAAATGTTATAAAAGTCCCAATAACTTGGCTTAATACTCCTACATTACAATATAAATAATGCTCTTGCCACAGAAGAATTATATTTTAATTACAAATAAATCGTACAACCCTTAAAGCTGTTTCCCTCTCTAATATTTATCTTCATATTGATCTAAGTAGAATATTATTACATGCCAAAATGCATGTTTAATATCATTGTGTTAGTGAGGTAATATGAATTTAAATAAAATGGTAACTAATGAATAATAATTTCCTTCAAAGAATAAACTAATTTCGAGAAGCACAAAAGCAGCCCTCAAAGACCGTTCTTCAGTGCATCTTTGGTCAGTGACTTCCTGAACATTTGGAGGCTTTTGACTCTATTGACCCATGAAAGTTCTGAAGCGTTAGTGACAAAGACGCTGACATCAGTCTAACGAGGAAAGCGTGATAGTTTGGCTAATTGCCACATAAATCAGGAAAGTACCACCAAAAGAAAGAGGCCCTTTTCACACTGAAATAAGACTAAAGAAGTCTGTTATAAACATTTATGGGAGCCCGCACACATAGCCAAGCCTATTATCCAGTCAAATACTTGGTACTCAGCACAAACAGGCTGAATTGATTGTCTTAATAATAGCCATCCCTAAGATGTAGATCTAAACATTTATTCATGCTTTCTTGAAGATCCAAATTAATTGTGTACTGATTATTCAAAACAATCAAAAACATCTTTAAAAATGTGGGTACCTTACATGATATAGTATTACATTTACATCCAGTTAGCTTGTCAACCTATTGACCAAATAGAATATCTAGTTTTATAGTATTTGGGTTTATTACAGTGATAATTTCTGATCAAATTCCATGATTATGTGCACATTTGTGTGGAAGATTTAAACCAATGATCTTGCAGAGTGAATGAAACATCAATGATACAGATAAACACTGTTTATCATGGCCAATGGAACTTTCTTTGGGGGATGGTCAGTATTGTCTAAGGAAATGAGATGGCATAACACACTGAAACAAAATAAATCTAGTAAAGACTCATAAAAGTTGTGATGGAGCTGACAGGCACTTGAAACTTATCTGAATACTCTTCTTCCAGGATCACTACAGTCTATTGTGTAGTCTTCTTGTACTTCTTCAGGACTTCTTTGTCACTAAGATTGAGACCATCCATTCAGCTGCCTCTGCGGCTTCCCTCCCTTCCCCCAGCCCACCGGGCCAAACTTCCACTAAGGTTCCCCCCCTGCCCTAGCCCTGAACTCGCATCTTTCTCTCATTTCTCTCCTATCTCCCCCCATGCCCTCTCTGAGCTCATCTTGTCCATGAGACCCACCTCCTGCTCCCTTGACCCTATTCCCACTAAACTGCTGACCATCCAAATTTCCTTCCTGGTCCCCATGTAAGCTGATATTATTAACGGTTCCCTCTCCTCAGATACGGTCCCCCTCCCCTTCAAATCTGCTGTCATCACTCCTCTCCTCAAAAAAAACCCTTGAAGCCTCTGTCCTTGCAAACTACCACCCCATCTCCAACCTCCCTTTCCTCTCCAAAGTCCTTGAACATGCTGTCGCCTCCCAAATCCGTGCCCATTTTCCCCAGAACTCTAAGATTGAATCCCTCTAATCAAGTTTACGTCCCTCTACCTAAATGGCTCTTATTGTCACAAATAACATCCTATGTGACTGTGACAGATTATCCCTCCTTCCTTGTCCTTTTCAACCCGTCTGCAGCCTTTGACATGGTTGACTACACCATCCTCCTCCAACTCCTCTCCTCCGTCATCCAACTGGGTGGCACTGCATTTGCCTGGTTCCATTCTCATCTATCCAGTTGAAGCCAAAGAATCACCTGCAATGGCTTCTCTTCCCACTCCCGCACCATTACCTCTGGTGTCCCCCAAGGATCTATCCTTGGCCCCCTCCTATTTCTCATTTACATGCTGCCCCTCAGCGATATCATCTGAAAACACGTTGGGTTCCACATGTACATTGATGACACCCAGCTCTACCTCACCACCACCTCTTTTGACCCCCCCCCCCTCAGTTCAGCTTTCTCTAGCAAACATGAATGTTTAGCTTTGATTTATAAGCCAAGTTTATAACAAAGAAACTGCTACGGAATGAGTGCCAAATCTGATTTCAATCAGAGATTCCGTCTTCGAAGGAGTATACTATTAGAATTATTTGGCCTTTTTCTGCCTGAATTTTTGAAGGATTCCGAGACAGAAAATGAAGAAAATGCTGTAATTGAGAACAACCACCTGTCCAGCGACCTATTCCTCAGGAAGAAGGGAAGGCTCTTGTTCTTGGATGTGACAAAGAGATCCATGTTTCAACAACCCCATTCATGAAACAGAAAATGATTACCTACTTGACAGGGACATCTTCATTCTTCAAATGGAAAGCATCCCTAACTAGGTTAAACCCTGATGGCAAATGAGAAGGGTCCCTTAAGAGTTGGTTTTCTTAGTATTCAATCTTAGTGATGTCAAATCATCAGACAGATGGTGTTGTCCTGTGTTATAAAATAAATATTCTTCCTGGACATCACTGACCTTTTCCCAGAAGTGATAGAAGTACTGAGGTAAACAACATAGTATTACAACATACATCAGGAATAAAGTAGATAACTATACGAAAAGGAAAGGGTGGTGGATGGTACGAGAAGGATGTTTCCTGTTCAAAGGATTAAGACACTACTGATACATAATCTTGCTCTCTTTATTTACATACTCCACACCCCACTGGATGTACTACCAATTATACCACTTCAACAAACAACACATCCAGTAACCAGAAACAATCACAGTATAGTTGCCATCAATAGAGAACATAACGCAGGGGCAGTTGAATGGGCAGGGACTCTCAATAAATGTGTAAGCCTGATAACTACCGGGGTGGATATAGGGGAAAGCTATAAACGGGTGTGGGATCAGAGCTGAAAGCGGTTAGTCACAATTGCATGTGGTATATGCATCTGGGCATTACATTGCCAACATCTTTGAACTGCGTCAGAAATTCCTTCACAGAAGTATATGGATTCCTCTCAATGGCTTTCCCTTTGCCACCAGAAATACCAACTTCTTGGGAGGCAAGACAAACATTTCCTTTTCCAGGAATCATGCCCTTGCCTTGAATGTGGTGGTGGGGGTGGGGGAGGGGGATGCAGGAGGTGAGGTACAATTACTGTAGACAAAGGTTCAATGATAACTCAATAGTGGAAGGGACCATGGACCCAAGTATAACTGAGGCCTGGGCAGGGCTTCGATCGCTGATGAGGCCTTATTTCCAGTGGTAGCTGGGATGTGATGGGCTAACTGTTAGAGCAAAAATACTCTAAGGGGTTTAGGCCCTAGCCTGCAGAATCTGTGTAACATTTCAGAAGCTGCACGATGCAGTGTGTCAGAAGACCCTCACGTCTGTAAAAACATCTCTGGATCACCTTGCACTATGGTTTCTTTACTGGCCCATTGCTCTTTATGGCTAATTTGAATAAGTCAGTCCTGAAGTTTAAAAATGATGCAAATTGCTCCAGTAATGATGTTCTCTGCTTCCTTTCCAAAGCACACCAATTACATGGAGTTTGGTACATCCTTTGCTTTCCAATGCAGTGTTTGATATTGTTGGGAAAAATCAGATCACTGGCCAGTTACTTTCTTCATCAAGGTTGCAGTTTTTAGCTGTCTTAGGCAAGATGCTGACTTCATGACAGAGTGGCTGGTGTTATCTGTGCTACAATTGATTGGGCCAAGGTGCTCGGCCACAAGGATATTGTGACCATGAAGCCTGGAACTGGGTCAATGTGATTCCACCTGTGGAAATGTTAATAGGGTGGACCAAATAGCAGATGTGACCAATGATTTTCTCATCTTTGCAGCTGAAATCAGAAACAAATTGAAGCCAGAGCCAGCGAGATGCTCAATTGCCAAGCAGCTGCTTGTTCGAATAACAAAGGGAAAGACAAGCGCCTTAAAGTGGTACTTGAAGCCATTTTGAAATAATAAAGAGCTGCCACAATTGATATTCATTGGCAGTACCTGATGCAACTAAATATCCATATGAAATAATTGCTGGGTAGCAATACATTTAGTTGGTAACTCTCCAACAGCAATGTAGAATTCTGTCCAGAGCTACTCCTTAGAGGCCTGGATTGCATAATTGTGGTTCACACACCCATATTTCTTGCATTGTTTAGTTGGTCATCTGCTGTGGGACTGTTACGTGCCTATTGCCAGCAGAGGAAAGGTGAACTTCTTATTGGTCCTCCAATAACAGAAGCACAGTGGTAAACCAAAATAGAGCGTGGACTTGGCGGTTCCAGGTTTCCATTTCAGCACCACTTCCACAGCACTATAAAAGTGTCTTAAAAAAGGTGCATGCACAATATAGGCAAATCACTGCTTTTGGTGTACTCCACATTACTGAGGCTATATTTTCAAATATTTTATCTTAATGCACGAGTGGATAAAACAGGCTTTTATTTTGCTAAAGTTTGAACTTGAGGATAGAATTATCATTATTATTTTCAGGATCCACCCCTTATCGAGGGGAGAAAGTTACATCTACTCAAGGCTGGTTTCTGTGGGGAGAAGAAAAGGGAATGGAGAGGGGGGGAAAGGGTGTATATGGTCACTGAGAATTTTGGAACAGTGCTTCCTTTTCAAGAGAACAGAATGCTGTTGAAGGGGAAGGATGGGGTCTCACTGCAATTTTGGGCTCTCGTAGTGCTGCACTACAGAAAAAGGCACAAAGGCATTGATCATGGGTGTCTGCTGAATGAAGTGTGATTTTTTTTGTAGCCTTCAAATGCCTCATCAAACAAAATAACTTTACCGTCAACTCCTACCGACATCTTGAACCATGAAGTTTGTTAATTAACAATATTGTGGACATTTAATCATTGTTAATCAAAGAAATAAAAGCAACTGACGAAAACGAGAAGGTTAGAAAGACACACATGAAGTTGATGGAAAGACACATCATTGCTTAATTATTTAGCGGTTAGGAAATCACTGGACAAGATCTGCTTAAGCAGAAGATTTAGTTTGTGGTGTACATTTTTTCCACACTTCTGGGCTTTCCAAACTACAAATTCTGACACTACGATACATTAAGACAAACGCAAAGCAGTTTAAGATCGAAGTGAAGCAGTTTATTTATAAAAAACTCATTCAGGTGTTTGCAATATAAAACAATGAACAAAAGATGGTGCAACATAGGCTTCTATTTAACACATTAAAAGTGACCAAAATATATACTCTTTCTAGTCTTTATGAATTCCTCAACAGACTGAGGGAAAGGTACTATAGGTTTGGCTGGCAGCAACCAAAACAGTAAGGTAAACACTGCTCAAATCCATTAAAGTTTATCATTTAAAAAAATGCAATCTCACTTTCCATTTTACATGAAAGGTAGAAATAAAAATTCCCCATTAGAAGAGGAAACCTTCAATTGGGAACCAGCTCCAGAATTTAAGGATGGCCACCAGGAAAGGATCGGTTTCCTCATTTCACAGATTCTATGGATTAAGGATAACAGCAATGCAAATTCACGATTTCTATTTTTTTTCCTTTCTAAAAAAGGCCATAGCAAGATTAACTTCAAAGAAACAAACAATTCAATCCTACAGAATAACCAAAATAAAGATATATTCAAAACAAGTCTCAACATTAGAAACTTTTTCTTTTTTTAAGAAAAAAGCCAAGAGTTGTAGTTAATATTAAGATGCTTTTGATAAATTTTGTATTTTGTGAGTATCCTTTGTTAATCAGTGGGCTGATGATATAGTGTGGGTATTGGTTTAGAAGAGTTACCCAGCTTAGCTGTGCCATGGAACTATGTACAATTGAGGTTAAATAACTCGTGGGTGAATGTTCAACTCTACTGATGTCATTGATATCTTGCACTGTCACGCTCAGCATCTCCTTCAAGCCAGCATTCCAATGAAGCCACTGCTCAAAAATTATTCAGCAAAATGATAATAAAGACTGTAGGTGATATCCCATATAGAAATATGAAAATTGAGCATTTTAAAATCAAACTGAACCCTTGGGAGAAGGATCTGCTACACAATTGACATGGATAAGATCAGATCTCTGTTCTACCTTCAGCACCTCCATTCTCTCAGCAGCCAGAAAAATCAGGACACTGTTTGTGAAGTGGCAGAGTATCAAAATCACAATTCCAAATCTTCAATTAAATGAGTTTGTGTAACCAAATCTTTCAAATATTAGAATGAAAATGTCAATAATCAAATCCATTGTACTTTCAAAACTCATGCACAGCTCAATGGTACACCGCATCAACCAATATGCTCTACCGTAATGTGGTAGGGCATAGGTTGTGTGTTTTAGGCTATGATTCTCCATATAAGCTTCTGGTCATACAAAGATGATCAGCAGAGGCTCCAAATAGAAATAAGGCACTTCCACATACAAGGGTGTATGTGTGCTTGGAGACAGGGCGGATACCGAAGAGTAAATCAAACTGTGTTGTTTTTAAATCGATCATTTATTGAGCAACACTAGCAAAGGCAGGGAACAGCCTTCAGTCTGGAAAAGATCAGAGTTCAATCTTTTCAATTAGGGAGCAGCATTTGGCATGGGAAACAAAATTATTAATATTCCGGGGTAATGTTGCTGGTGCGGACACTGGAGCATCAATCCAGCTACTAAATTTGAAAATTAAAATTTTCCTAGAGGAGAAAATAGGAGTGACCTGGTTTACAGAATGTTCCCATAATAATGAAAAATAAACCCTCTCACAAGGGAGGGGTTGAGAGGAAGAAGTCAGCAGAGTCAGCAAAATGGCCAAGAGGAGCACAGTAGCCAATAGAAATAGGTGCAGCACATGGTTCACATGGCACAGTGTATTGGGTGTGTGACCAAGAGATAATGCCCACACTATAGTAAAATTTCACGTGTTACTGGACACCAGCAATCCTAACTGTCAAATAAGGCAAATATTAAAACATATCCATTGTAAAATTTTTACATTTCACACCACATTAACACTACTTCAGATAACTTTTAAAATACCTAGCATTTATGAACAAGTTATGTATAAAGTTTTAATTTCCATAAGGAAGTCTAACAAATAGGATGTTTTATGAAAACATGCCATTTTTTGAAATCTATGCAACAATCTAAAAAATTTATAAATTGGTAAAGCTTCGTCTACGTGTTATCATGTGACACTGTGACTCCTCAAATACACAACTGCTACATGACACACTTCTTTCACAATAGCCAGAACACTATTATCTAGTAGGGGATTTAATGAAGCACTGGACTGTTGCTGGTTATGTGGGCTCCCAAGATTGGAAAAAATATCTACAAGCTTCATTTCAGTTTACTTCAGCCTTTCTTGGGCTCACTGTTTATTCCTTTGGCCCAGAATTTGGAGTGCGTCACTGTAATTGCACTTCTCCAACTGTTTACTGTTGTGGACTTTGCTGGTCCATTCCAGTGAGGTCCAACGTTGAAAATACCAGCTTTAGTACATATTCCAATTAACATCCAGAAATTAGAATGAGGAGTTAAAGCCTACAGCTGAATGTCCAGGTTCAGGGATCTGCATGTACATCTGAAACCACAATTATTCTTACAGCTCATTTCCAAGTCTCTAGTGTTCTCAGTGTATGTCTCCAACTAGTAGAACAATCTGCTAAAATATTTGATTTTATGGAACAGTTTCCCCCCCACTACAAAATTATACACAGCTAGTTAATGGACTTTGTAAAAGGGATTACAAAACTCCACAAAGGACATTTATCTATATGGTGAAATGAATACATAATCAACTGTCAAATGAATTTAATGACTAGAATATCAAAAACTAAATACATTCAGAAATGCTAGTGTCATTTACAAAAGGCAGCTTTGTCAGATACAATAATACCAGATTCCATGAACATATACATTAAAAACTGTAGTTACATTTAGAAATAATTCAACTTGAAGCAACACAATTCATGGTATTAAATAATACCTGTTTTTTTTTTTTTAAAAAGACACAAAATCTCACACTTTTCTTCAGCTTAAGGTGAGATGCAATTTCTTGAAACTCCCAAAAAAGGAGTTTTGTGCATTCATACCTATTAAGCAGGAGTCCTTTTGCACACTCAACATTTTCAACTTGCAGAGTTTCCAAATGCATTTGTTGCAATTTCCAGATTAGAGGTTGCTATTTCGGTATGTTTTTGCTCTTCAGTTGCAAAGATCAAGGGCTGATAGCCAACATCGTGACTTGGCTCCATCATTCCTTTCAACTCTACATTATGGATTTCTACATCAAATGTCGTCGAGTTGCTTTGTGATGCATTTTTTTCACAGCAAACCGAATCCTAAATTAACAAGATGACTTAGAATCCAACATAAACTCAAAGCAGGCTGATGCAATTCCATAACCCGCCCCACCTCCATCCAAAATCATAGATTATGGAATAAAAGATTACAAGCAAATATTTCTAAAATATTTTTGTCTCCTCAGTTTCCTTTTTTCTAGTCATTGCACATTTTTAATTATTCGAAGAGAACATTCTCCCTAAATTAGATAACCTGGAGATCTGCCCATTTTTGACTAAACCCAATTTTTTTTTCATAATCAGGAATAAAAAGTCAGTTGACACCAAGATCGTATTCAATTCAGAAATGAATCCTCTTTGCCCATTTTGATATTTAACTATCTTGTCTGTCAAAAAAGTCACAGCCCTGATGGTTATTTATTCTTACTAGCTGTGTGTTGTTGGAATGAACATTGCAATAAAACAGCAAAATGTTCCACAGGAAATTACATTGGCTGCTTCATTAACTCTGGAGTAAATCCCTATGCCTTACTGAACCATATGCAGTTCTGCTTGATCACCACCATTCTCCCTACATATAGATATGTACAATAAACCTGTTCATCATTCTTATATTCCATTATATGCCAATGATAAATGAAGTTAGTTCTGGCTTCAGGACTTGAAATAAAGAATAGATTTGCCTTCCAAAGCTAGGCTTTATTAACTTTAAAATCTGCAGCACATCTTTCCACATCCAGTCCCAACCAAAGCTGGAAAAGAACTGAATTTAAGGTGGCCACCACACATCATGTGACATCAACTACCAATGAGATTACAACATATATCCCAAGGCAGTTAACAAACAACCAATCACAATACTTTTACTAAACAAGGAATAATCACCACATTCACCCCTCCTTTTAAAATATACTCCAACCTAAATAACCTTTACAATTTATAATTAATTATTTACAACTAAAACTATGCACAAGAGTAAAACTGTTTACATGACACAATACTAAGTGAACAACAAATAATAACAGTGCACATAAGTATTAAGTATCTCTCAACTAAAACAATATAATATAATATTTCAACAATTTTAAAACATTACTATCAATTTAAAAGTCCATTTTCAATCGGTCGACCGGATATCTTGTTCATGTCGACCTTCTTAACCTTGGTGAAATTCCTTGCCCTCCCACACCAGAAGGCACAGAAGTATCTTCAGCAGGAAGGCTATCCATATCCCGATTTTCAACGGTTTCCAGATTAGAAATCCCATCAGAAGGTAAACTGGGACGGTCATAAACATCGATCAAGGGCTGACTAATAGAAGTATAATTATCTGCAATCGGATTGGAGACATTCGTAGTATCTGTAACAGCATCCACATTATCTAAATCATGACTATTGTTAATATCCTCAGAAGAGGGCTGGCCACCACAAGGAGCCAAGTCTTTAATTGAAACGGTACTTTCTTTCCCATCTTGGAATCGAATATGAGCATATTGGGAATTGCCTCCAACAGCTCCACCTCCTCCACTAAAGGATCATATTTTGACAATCTAACATGGCGTCGAAGCAGCACAGGTCCCTGCATAGTAAGCCATGAAGGTACCGAATATCCCGTAGTAGATCTCCGCGGATAGTTAAAGAGCCTTTCATGGGGGGTCACATTAGTAGCCGTTGAAAGCAATGATCTAATGGAATGCAGGGCATCAGGCAGTACCATTTCCCACTGTGTATTCTTAAGGTTCTGGGATGTCAAAGCCAACATAACTGCCTTCCAGATCACCCCATTGTATCGTTCGCACTGTCCATTACCCTGGGGATTATACGGGGTAGTTCTACTAGTAGAAATTCCCCGACTCTGAAGGT
The DNA here is from genome assembly GCF_052327205.1 of Somniosus microcephalus. Lineage (NCBI taxonomy): Eukaryota > Metazoa > Chordata > Chondrichthyes > Squaliformes > Somniosidae > Somniosus > Somniosus microcephalus. The sequence goes on along the minus strand of NC_140992.1, from coordinate 92,682,171 downwards.
ATTCCTTCAACTGGGAAGACATAAAAGAACTTCCCTGATCCGAATGGATATACGCAGGCATCCCAAAGATGACAAAAAGTTGAGTCAGACATTTGATAACTGTAGCAGCTGATACATCTGCACAAGGAAAAGCAAAAGGGAACCTTGAAAACTCATCCACAACAGTAAAAATATATGGGTTTTGAGTAGTTGAAGGAAGAGGCCCCTTAAAATCGACGCTCAAACGTTCAAAAGGAGAAGTAGCCTTTATAAGATGAGCTCGTTGAGGCTTAAAGAAATTCGGTTTACACCGAGCGCAGATAGAACATGATGAAGTCATCCGCTTGACGTCTTCAACTGAAAAGGGCAAATTCTTACTGCGTACGAAGTGTATCATCCTCGTAACCCCAGGATGACATAAGGCATTGTGAAGATTAATAAGCGTATCTCCGTGAATCACAGAACAATAAGCCCTCGACAGTGCATCAGCAGCAACATTATCCTTCCCCGGACGATAAACTATGTCAAAATGGTAACATGCCAACTCAATCCTCCATCTCATTATTTTATCATTTTTGATCTTTCCAAAATGTTTAACATCAAACATAAAGGACACAGATTTTTGATCAGTTACCAACGTGAAATGTCGCCCCGATAAATAATGTCTCAATTTACGCAATGCTTCTACTATTGCGTATGCCTCTTTCTCTATTGAAGTATGTCTTTTTTCACTATTGTTCAAAGTACGTGAGAAAAAGGCCACAGGTCTTCCATTTTGGTTCAGAGTAGCCCCAATTGCAAAATCAGAAGCATCCGTCTCGATCACAAAAGGAACCTGCTCATCAATAGAATGCACAACTGCTCCTAAAATATCCTTTTTAAAATTCTCAAAACATGTCCTGGCCTCCCATGATAGAGGATATGTCGTAACCCGAATAAGAGGCCGGATCTTCCGTGAAAAATTTGCAATCCAATTAGAATAAGAAAACAGTCCAACAACTCGTTGCAAAGCCTTAGAATTAGTAGGACAAGGTAAATCAATCAATGGTCGCAGACGTTCTGGATCTGGTTTAATCTTGTTTCCCGAGATAATATACCCCAATAGATTTACCTCAGTAGTCGAAAAAAAACATTTCTCTTTATTAAACGTTAAACCAACTTTTTCCGCAGCTTGAAGGAATCTTTTTAAATTAGAATCATGCTCCACCCTTGATTTGCCACACACTGTGATGTCATCTAAGTATGAAAAGGTGTCAGAGAGGGAGTTATCACTTATAAAAGCATCCATTGCCCATTGAAAACAAGCAACACCATTAGTAACACCAAATGGTATTCGGCAAAACTGATACAGCTTTCCACCAGCCTCAAAGGCCGTATATGGTTGATCCTTCTTAACAATAGGAATCTGATGATAAGCACTCTTTAGGTCAATAGTGCTAAAAACCTTATACGGAGATACTTTATTGATAAGCTCATCAATCTTAGGCAAAGGGTACGCATCTAATTGAGTATACCTATTAATAGTTTGGGAATAGTCTATCACCATTCGTTTCTTGTGTCTCTCGTTAGTCGTGACAACTACCTGTGCTCGCCAAGGCGAACAACTAGGTTCAATGATTCCTTCCAATAAGAGACGTTGAACTTCAGAATTAATAAATTCTCTATCCTGACTACTATATCTTCTTGACTTGGTAGCAATTGGCTTACAATCCGGCATCAAATTGGAAAAAAGTGATAATGGAGAAATGGATAAAGAGGTTAATCCACAAATAGATAAAGGTGGCTTAGTCCCTCCAAATGAAAGACTAAGAGACTCGTGTAACTGAAGCACATCATGTCCAATCAAAATATCCGCACAGAGATTAGGCAAAACAGATAGGCGTATATCAGTATACGTATTACCTAGAAGAATCATTTTCACAAAGCAACAACCAGCTATTTGTGAAGTAAGGGTCGTCTGAGCCATACACACCTGATACGTAACAGGCGAAATTTTCAAATGCTTCTCCTTCGCAAACTGAAGACTTATAAAACTCAGTACTGCCCGTATCTATAAGGGCCTTCACTTCCAACCCATTAACTTGAGCCGTAACTATAGCTTTGTTTAGGCCATGAGCAAATGCAGCAGAAATTGATGCAATAAACGCCCTATCTAAAGGCTGAATAGTCACAGAGGAGGAGGTGGTAGAGGAGGGCCCTCCCACACCAGGAGAGGAGGAGGTAATTGAACCTGATGATTTGCACACGCGTGCATAATGACCTCTCTTGCCACATTTACTACACACAGCCTCCCGAGCAGGACACTTCAGACGAGGGTGCCGGATATTCCCACAAAAATAACACTTCTGAATCCTAGAGGCAACAGCCGCCGAAGTAGAAACTGTTTCAGAATCTAGTAAACCACTCCCATTAAGTCCACATAATTCCTTTTCATCCGAAACCAGTCGCAGGCCGATTAAAAAGAGCATAAGAATCCGAACTTCTCTGAGCCACATCCAATGTAGAAGCTTGCTCAAAAGCACTTTTAAGATCCAAAGTCTTATTTTCTAACAACCGCTGACGAATTGATCTAGACAGTAATCCATTAATAAAAGCATCCCGTACCGATTCTTCCTTATATTCTTCAGCCGTCACGGCCTTATAATTACAGTTAACACTAAGGCACCGAAGTGCTTGTAAATAAGTATCCAAAGATTCTCCCACCTGCTGCCTACGGGCAGATAGAAGGTGACGTGCAAATACCTCATTCTTTGGTTTAACAAAAATCTTTTCCAATGTAGAAATAGCCACTTCGTAAGTTTTACAGTCCAAAATATATTTATATACATCCGGAGCAATGTAGTTGATCAGCATATTCAGCTTATTTAGAGACTCTTGATCCAACACGCCCAAAAAGTTTTTAAATGTACAATACCAATGTTTCCATTTATCATCCACTCCAGCAGAATTGGGGTCAGCCTTGAATCGTTCTGGTTGAAGATATCGCTCCATTCTAACATAAAGTTAATAAATTGAAATAAAGAATAGATTTGCCTTCCAAAGCTAGGCTTTATTAACTTTAAAATCTGCAGCACATCTTTCCACATCCAGTCCCAACCAAAGCTGGAAAAGAACTGAATTTAAGGTGGCCACCACACATCATGTGACATCAACTACCAATGAGATTACAACATATATCCCAAGGCAGTTAACAAACAACCAATCACAATACTTTTACTAAACAAGGAATAATCACCACAGGACTCAATCTATTTTTCATTTTTATTATAATTTACTTTCCCCCCTTGACTTCTGTTAATCAGGAACAGACCCAATTCTCAATGTTTAAACAGAGGTGTTATTTTGTGCACTCGGACTAGTATATTCCACACACTGACTACCTGAAGCAACAATTGCACTCTATAATAAATCCTATGAAATTGTAATTTTGGCATTTTTGATTGCATTCGCTAAAAAGGTTGAATAGTTACTCCAGATTGCTTTTAGTAGATGATGATTCACAAGTAGCCCCGTAAAATTTCAATTTGTTTTTAAAAATAACACTTTAAGGCCATTTTCATACAAATCAAATCTGAATGTTGCTGAAATTTCAATAGAATCATGGAACCTTGCAACATCTTGTATGGATAAAGAAAAATTGAGATGGTCGTATCGTTTCATACAAAACGGTGCATTTTGCACACTGCAAAGTAATATAAGTTGCGATACTTAAGTTCAAAATTGAGTTTTTACATGCCAGCTGAAGTTTTCAAATTGCTCCTTCATATAATGTTGAAGATTTCACATAATCAGATCCAAATATCCACGTACTGTTGGTAACTTTTCTACCTATTTGTAGTTTGGTATGTATTTGAACCAAACAAAAGGTGTTAGTAAATTTAAAACAGAAAATGCTGGAAATACTCAGCAAGTCAGGCAGCATCAGTGGGGAGAGAAACGTTTCAGGTCGATGACCTTTCATTAAAATTGGAAGAAGGGATTGAACAGTTTTTAAGCAAGTGCAGAGCCAGGGAAACTGTGGAAGGGGGGAGGAGAACACAAAGGGGAAAGGTCTGTGATAGGGTAGAGGGCAGGAGTGTTAAATCTCTAACTTTTTCCAGTTCTGATGAATGGTCATCAATCTGAAACGTTAACTCTGTTTCTCTCTCCACAGATGCTGCCTGATCCAAGTGTTACCAGAATTTTGTTTTTATTTCAGATTACCACCATCCGCAATATTTTGCTTTTGTGAAAATGCGCAATTGTGCAAATAAAAAGGTAATGTTAAAAGCATTGAAAATTTTCATGCCTTGTATTTCTACAAGCCACAAGTCTTCTACCTCATTTACAGTTACTCAACTGGGAGGGGGCGGAAAAAAGAACAAGCAAATTTTTTATCTTAAAACACTTTAGTATGGGAGGATAATCCCTTTTCAGGGTAGGTACTACTATTAAAAAAAAATGGAAAACTGCCTGGTTAAGAAACTTCCCATTTCTGAAATTCTACCCCCAGGTTTGAGTATTGACGAAGTATTAAGTTTAAAAGTTGGCACAGTAATGACAAAACTGTGGGAGATTAGGTGGCAGATTGGATTGTCACACAGGCCTTTCACCCCAGTTAAAGTTCAGCCTAGACTAATGGAATGAAAGTCTTTTGTCTGCAGACTATAAAGATTTTGAAGTGAAGCAAGTTTGGGCAGCCTCAGCACTATGCCCAAGGGCCGTGGGCCTAGAGTAGCCTTAAAACTGGCAATCTCCCTCTAGAGCCCAAAAGGATGGCTGTCAATGGTGCAGTCAATGGTGCTTGAGAGATTGGATCCAAGGCATATTGCTGAGACAGAAAGGAAGAAACTTTACTGTTCTAGTACTTGGCTGAACTATGCTTTGTTTGGGAGTACGGAATAGTGACAGATGATAAAACGGGTGAGGACGTCACCATGAAAACATAATTCACTCCTCCTGCCAAAACAAATTAAAGAAATTTGGAAAAAACCCAATACTTACTGTGACATCGATGGTCTTTGGTAGTATACTTGTCTTAAACCAGGGAAAGACCTCGGAGAGTTCTTTTTTTTGCTCCTCGGTGAATTTAGGTTGGTTTCTCTGCATCATTTTCAGCTTCTTTCTGTCCTCCTTTAGAACTGTTTTAATGTCCCTGAATTGTAACAATCATGATCAGCAAACTAATTGCACTGCACTTATAAACTTGCATAGCAAAATATTAAAAAGTAAACTGGTCAGCAATATTTGTACTTAACATATGAATCATAGGCCTAGAAATTGGGTATAGTCCCGCTTGGGGCGTTAGAATTGGCGCAGCGCAAAGTTTATAGCCAGACACAACTTATCGCCCCTAAAGGTGACTGAGGCGCGAATTCAGGCATTACATGGGACTCCTAAGGAGCTAAACTTCCGGCGCAACCCAATATCGGAGCGGACGGGCGCAGCGCAGGTGCTCTCAATTACCGATGACCACGAGACTTCCAGGCATCGGCCAGCTCCAGCATCCACACTCTGTGCCTTGTAGGCCTCAGAATCGGCGCAGGCCCTTCTCTGGCGCTAAAAACTTGGACCAGATGGAGAAGGTGAGACAGAGAGCAGAGCGCTTCACCAATGAGGCTCTGGAGCAATTGGTGGCCGCAGTGGAGCGCCGGCGAGATGTTCTCTACCCAGACAATGGCAGGAGGCCGAATCATAAGGACTACCGACGAGCTTGGAGGGATGTATGCCAGAGGGTCAACTCCAGCAGCATGGTGACCAGGAGCCCTATCCAATGCAGAAAGAAATTCAACGACCTCACTCGGGTCGTGAGGGCGAGTGTTGTTTCTGCAAACTTCTGCATCCCTTCATTTGCACCTGACTTTATGGCTACAGGGTGGGCTGTGCCCCACTGGCCATCTGCCAGCAAGCACCCATGGCCCTTTCTGGGCACACACATGCACATTTGACTCAAGACGTCATGTAAGGGCTCTTGCACCATGGGGGGCATGAGATGATCACTCAGGGCATCATGTAACATAACTTCCCCTCCTTTCCCCTGCAGTCCAAGCTGGCAAGGATTCGCAAAGACCAGCTTCGCACCAGTGGAGGACCTCCACAAGTGGTCACTCTCACGGATCTCGAGGAGAGTGTCCACCAGATTCTTGGAGGATGTCTGAGTGGTCCTGTAACCACTGCAGCTGCCAACCCCATTGTCGACAGCGATGGTAAGGTTCTCACCTTTTACAACTGTCTCCTTCCACTTGTTCCCCCCCGCCAGCATGCTTTCTCACTGTGGACCCATGTCATAGCCTTGCCGCAATCTGACATCCCTTGCTGCCAAGCTGTCCTTTTGCTAAAGCCACTCTTCCACCTCCCTGCTTTCAGATGCTGCATCACCAGCTCGGGAGCCGGGCCCTCAAGCTGCCAGTGCCAGTGCCTCCGAAGGCTCAAATGAGAAAATTACTGTCCAACAGAAGGTCAGCAACTCTCTCCAGCAATGATCAGAATGGCCAGCCCAAATGGCTGCAGCTTTTATACTAGTGCTGTCCCCTTTAAATAGCGCCCCCCGAGTCCAAGAAGGGCCTGGGAACGCTCCATCCAACTGTCACTAATAGTGCCAGGCGGAATGGTTGCGGGCGCCACCGAATATCTGGTCCGGGGCGCCAAAAAGGCGTTGCACACTGAAATGACGTCATGATCTGCCTGCACCCGCAAAGTGTTAGCGCCGGCGCTAAAAGGATACTCAATATGGGAGGTGGCGCTATATTCACTGCGCCCACCCGAAAATTGGGTAACGCCCCAATTCTCGGGCTCTTTAGGCGCTAATCGCTGGCGCTACCAACCGAATTTCTAGGCCATAGTCTCTTAAAGTGACCACTACAAAATGCCATGCGTAAATGTAAAAAAACCTAATCACACTTCAGCACTGAAATTTCGCTGTGCAATCCTTGCATATGATGCTTAACCTGTCAGTTTATAACTCTTCCTGCCATTTTAGTGAAGGCATAACCCATTTAAACTAGTCGGGTTAACACTCCAGGTAAAATGAAGAATAACTTCAGATGAGCACATTAACTGTTCATATGCTAGTATCAGTGGGTTTGTACTGTCCTCTGCAAGCCTTAACTCAGCTATGATGCTTTGGTGTACTAATTCCCCATTTACAGGAAACTTTGTGCTATCCGGAGGTGAGCTATCCGGCAATCTGGAGCCACCGGCAAAAATCAGCAGCCGTTTTTAATTCTTTTTTTGCTTTGTTTGAACAGTCAAGCTGTGCAAGGTCTGTAGCTATAGCAACAGCTTCAGCTACAGAGCTTTAGGGCCACACCCAAGTGTTTAGAAGCTGTTGCTAAGCAACAGTGTTTGTTGTCAAATACGGAGATAAGAATCTCCGTATCTCTCAACATTAACTCTGGAGAGTACGGCAGTTTTGAGGCAACGGCAGCAGCTCAGTCCCGTGGGTGCCGGATAGCACAAAGTTTCCTGTATTTCCCCAATATCTGAAGCACTGAGTGAGACCTATAACCTTTTTAAACATTTTCTACAACTTGCTCCTACTATCAGCCGAGTTATATTAGACTATTTGGATAACTTTACATCTTGAAATGCAAATGCCACCATGAGACTTGTATGCAACAATTGTATGCAGAGAATTACTGCAATGTCCGAAATCTAAATGTGGGGGTTAAGAATAAGTCCCAGTCATCTATCACAGATAACAAACATTTAGCAACTGAAACCAAGCCTAACATCTGCTGGATTGCTGTCTCATGGTTGTAATATAATATAAGGCATTAAAAAAAAGTACATAACTGGAACAGAACTCGGTATTCAGCACAGATAATTTCCAAAACACCTGCTGTAATTATCAAATTGCTTATCTTTTTATGCAAGAATTATTCCATATCATGGAGCACAGATTGCTGGCTAACAGCTAATGTTGGCACAAAAGCAGACCATAAATCAGAAATCCATTTATAGTACATTTAATTTACTTTATAACAGATAGCAGGGAATAATTTGAAAATGGTTCTCTTGTCTCTGGAGTTCAGAGGGTTATAAACTGCTTAATGTGGTGCTGGCTCTTTGATATTATCCAAAGCCAAAGATTAGATTACCACCTTGCAATCGCCACCAGGCATCTTTTATTCTTTACAGAGAATTGCATTCAGAGATCAGTTAAATTATTTAACCATCGTCAGGAATACAAACCCTGCAAGCTCCCCAGGCAGATTAGTAGTACTGACATAAACTCTGATCCTTAGTCTGTAGTTAGTTAATCTCACCCAGGGCAAAGATTGGAGCACCACTAAATGTGTCCAAGACCGCAGGGCCTGGAGTGTGGGAATAAATGGGGAGGGAGGGGGTGGAAAGGAAATAAAATAAAAATCAGCTAGGTGTCACAACTCCTATGTGGGGAGCCTGGCCTGGCATGTGTGCACTTCGGGTGAAGATGAGATCATGCGTGTGTCTGATGTCCTCCATGGTTGACTAGACTGCCACTCAATCACCGCCTAGTCTACGTGCACATGGGTAGCCATGTTGATGAAATAACAGTACTGCCAATGACCATCGAATTATACCACAGCAAGAGTCAGCAAAAAGGAGGAAATAAAAAAACTGGAGTATAAGGAGCACTGTTTAATATAGTGATGCGCCTGATACAGAGACCATGTTGCAAAAATAGTTCTGTCGAACATATGCAATTCCAATTTCTCATGCCCTCAGAAGAAAATAGGTCTTGCTGATATTTCTCCCACCATTAGAGTACTGTTGTTCGAATATAGTGATGACCCTGCTGCAGTCAGAGACCATGGGGTAGATTTTCAACTTGTCACCCGAGCGTAAAACTGGCCTTGCAGATCGGTTGCCTGTTATAGAAACTGCCTGATTTTTATTTCTATGAAGTCAACTGAAATAAAAACTGGGTGCTTTTCTATAACAGGCAGCCAATCCTGCAACACCAGTTTTAGACCTGGTGAAGATCTACCCCATGCTGCAAGAATAGTTCAGTTAAATATACACGATTCCAATTTCTCATGCCATCAATATATAAATTGGCCTTCCTGGTATTTCTCCCTCCAATAGAGTAGTTATTTGAGATTCCCTTTTCTCTTACAGGTAACACACACTATACTATTCCTGTATCTCTAGTGGAGAAATGCACTTTTCAAACACAAAAGGTTTGCTTTTCACAGGATAGGGGAAGGAGGCAGGAAGGGTTAAATAAGATTATTGGGCAACTGTAAGCTACCAAATGGTCAACATTCTAAATAACAACAGGAAATGCTGGAAAAACTCAGCAGGTCAGGCAACATCCGTGGAGAGAAATTTGAGTTGACGTTTCGGGTTGGACCCTTCTTCAAAACTGGAAAGAAAAGAAACTAGATCGGAGGCAGGGCTGCGATCGGACAAAAGAATAAAAAAAACAAAAGAAGTAAAAGAGATTAGAAGCTAGACGAGATAGTAATAGGCTGGGATTAGGTGTAAAGTGTACTGGCAGGGCAAAAGATAGCTGCCAGGTGTGAGAGAGAGAAACAAAAGGAAAGGGGGGGGGGCGGGGAAAGGAGTGGAACAATTACAAGAGAAAATGAAATGGGGGCTGAGCTTATGATCTGAAATTGTTGAACTCGATATTGAGTCCGGAAGGCTGCAGACTGCCTAATCGGAAGATGAGGTGCTGTTCCTCGAGTTTACGTTGAGCTTCCGTGGAACAATACAAGAGGCCAAGGACGGTGAGGTCCGAGTGGGAATGGGGCGGTGAATTAAAATGACAGGCGACCGGAAGCTCAGGGTCACCCTTACGGACTGAACGGAGGTGTTCCGCAAAGCGGTCACCCAATCTGCGTTTGGTCTCCCCAATGTAGAGGATAACAAGTTATAAAAAGGAGATATCTATTTATTCCTCAGTCATCTCTTCTTAACAAGTTTATGCTTCAAAACTACCAGCCAGAGGCAGCTTGGTAGCAAACAACAAGTAGAACCTCCTCTGACGTGACATCATTAAGTAGAGAACTGCACAGAATCCACCATTTTTGTTCAGTGGGTCAATGAGCAGACTTTCAGATGATCACAGCAAGGAATTTCAAAATAAAATGTCAGTCTCGAGGCAGTCTCTAAACAGGTTTAAAATCATAAGCTATAGTAACATAAAAAAACATCTGGATTAATGCAACGGTAACATTTAGGGTTAAGTGAAAATTGAGCAAAATAAGTTTCCCCTTAAAATTTTAGCATAATCGCAGACTGTCAGACACACGGCTCCAGAATGGAGAGCTTTTTGAAATACCACTCAACAAAATCTCCACTTGGACTTTCAGCACTTACCTCGATGGAAGTTGGTAGGTCATCATGGTTCGCTCATCGGTATTTGCCATAGATAGCCAGACCGGGTCCTGGATGACACAATTAGTGAAGTGGACAATCTTCTGGGTGCTTGTTCTTATTTTTGATTTGTGGTCATTCTCAGAGGAGTCAATGCTTCCAAAATATTTGCTGGTGTTGCTTATATGGTTACTTCCTAATAATGATTTAAAAAATACCTCAATTTAGAGGAAAATCATCATCAGTCAGTCAGTGGCTAGACTAAAGAACAAAAACACAAGAAAACAGGCCTAGAAATTCAGTGGGCTGCGCCATCCGTTAGCGCCTTAAGAGGGCGCTAAGTGGGTTGCAAGCCACTGGCCACACCTCCCGCTAAATTCAGCGGGACACTAGTGGTGGCGCTAGCCGTTAGCGCTGCGCCGCTTCCGATGACATCATCGGTGTGCGCAGCGCCCTGGCCGTGATATTTAGATGCGCCCCCTGATTTAATGGCGGATGCTACGTGCGACCGGTTCAGGGGGGTCTACCTGCGGCGGTGGAGGCGCAAATTAAAGGAGGTACGGGGCAGCCATTTTTGTTGTTGGACGCCTGCCAGCACCTCTCCGCGCTGCCGTCCCCGGCCTCCTGAGCACCACCCCCCCCGCGCTGAGTGCCGACTGCGTTCCAAGAGCCCGGCACTTCTCCTCGGTGCCGGGCTCTTTTGCCGGCACTCGCAATCCTCGGGGGCCCAGCTGGGCCCAAGATCGCGCTGCACAAGGCCCCTCCCCTTTAAGGGGAGGAAGGCCTGCAGTACCGCAGCGCGTTGCGCAGCGATATTCAGTTGCAGCGCCCCAAGAGGGATGCGGGGCGCCTCCAGTAGCGCCGCATTTCCCTTTGGGGCGCTCCAACTGAATTTCCGGCGGGCGGCCGTGAATGCTTCCGGGGTGCTATTTTTAGCGCCCTGGCGAGGCTGGCGCCCCAAACGGGGCTATAGTCAATTTCTAGGCCATAGAATTAATAAAGGCTATTATGTCAATACGGCTGGCTCCATTCACAGGAATATGCAATCTTCCCTAAAATGGAGTTTATCCCATTTCATCACCAAAGGGCAAGTTCTATAAAGCTTCCTTGGACAATCCAAGATAATCAAGCCTGCCCAGATGCTCTATGGAGTATTTAATCAACACTTATGTTAAACGTTTAAGTTCATAGACTATGCAGGGGAAACTGATCCCTGTCATGCCTCGTTTTTGGCCGTACAATGGACGTTGGGGGTGGGGGGGTATAATTTCCGGGCGCAACCTCTCGCACCCGATTCCCCCCAGAAGTATGCCTTCTGACAAATTGGTAGCTGTAACGTCAGAGTGGCTGCAGCACCTGCCTAAAACAGGAGTTAGGCGGCTTGAATATGCCAATCAGGGACCTGGTTGTGACATGAGTCGGTAATTGTTTGAGAGATAGGAGACAGAGTGTAAGGATAAAGTGAACGTAATCCGATTGGCAGGATGTTTTTTTTTTTTTTAATTCATTGATGGGATGTGGGCGTCGCTGGCTAGGCCTGCATTTAGTGCCCATCCTTAATTGCCCTTGAGAAGATGGTGGTGAGCCGCCTTCTTGAACCGCTGCAGTCCATATGGTGTAGGTACACCCACAATGCTGTTAGGGAGTTCCAGGATTTTGGCCCAGCGACAGTGAAGGAACAGCGATACAGGTCCAAGTCAGGATGGTGTGTGGCTTGGAGGGGAACTTGTAGGTGATGTTCCAATGCGTCTGCTGCCCTTGTCCTTCTAAGTGGTAGAGGTCGCGGGTTTGGAAGGTGCTGTTGAAGGAACTTTGGCGAGTTGCTGCAGTGCATCTTGTAGATGGTATACACTGCAGCCACAGTGCGCCGGTGGTGGAGGGAGTGAATGTTGAAGGTGGTGGATGGAGTGCCAATCAAGCGGGCTGCTTTATCCTGAATGGTGTCGAGCTTCTTGAGTGTTGTTGGAGCTGCACTCATCCAGGCAAGTGGAGAGTATTCCATCACACTCCTGACTTGTGCCTTGTAGATGGTGGAAAGGCTTTGGGGAGTCTGGAGGTGAGACACTCGCCACAGAATTCCCAGCCTCTGGCCTGCTCTTGTAGCCACAGTATTTATATGGCTGGTCCAGTTCAGTTTCTGATCAATGGTAACCCCCAGGATGTTGATAGTGGGGGATTCAGCGATGGTAATGCCATTGAATGTCAAGGGGAGATGGTTAGAGTTTCGCTTGTTGGAGATGGTCATTGCCTGGCACTTGTGTGGTGCGAATGTTACTTGCCACTTGTCAGCCCAAGTCTGAATGTTGTCCAGGTCTTGCTGCATATGGACATGGACTGCGTCAGTATCTGACGAGTCTCGAATGGTGAACAGTGTGCAATCATCAGCGAACATCCCCACTTCTGACCTTATGATGGAGAGGTGGTCATTGATGAAACAGCTGAAGATGGTTGGGCCTAGGACACTGCCCTGAGGAACTCCTGCAGTGATGTCATGTGATTGAGATGAATGGCCTCCAATGACCACAGCAAATTCCTTTGTGCTAGGTATGATTCCAACCAATGGAGAGTTTTCCCCTTGATTCCAGTTTTGCTAGGGCTCCTTGATGCCACACTCAATCAAATACTGCCTTGATGTCAAGGGCAGTCACTCTCACCTCTTGAGTTCAGCTCTTTTGTCCATGTTTGGACCAAGGCTGTAATGAGGTTAGGAGTTTGCAGATGACACGAAGTTGAGAGACACGAAGTTGTGTAGATGGGAGCAGGAAATTACAAAGGGACATAGACAGATTAAGTGAGTGGACAAAACAGTGTGTGAACGTCCCACACACGGGTAGATCTTGACTGTGCGACAGTGTAAAACAGGCGATAGCGAATCTGCAGCCTGTTTTACATCTCTCTCTTAAAAATCAGGAGAGATGTAAGGCTGCCAACTTGCTTTCGCCCGTTACACTATTGCTCAAAGTCAAGACCTACACAACAGGCTCCAACTGTGAGCAGCAGTCGGAAATCCTACACCATGGAGGCTAATTCAGGGTTCCCAACAGTATACCCACTCTACAGCTCTCACACTCTATATGGGCAAATCAGAAAAAATAGGGAGCACTCACCAGGATAACGAAGATAGATTTTATTTCAGAAATTGAACTAACCTCTCAAGTCAGCTGAAAATGACTGGAGTTTGCATACAGGAAACTGACAATTGTGTAAAAGTTTCTTTACAATAAAAGAATACTAATTCTTTTCACCCCATCCATAAACCCATCAAATGAACCTAGTAGTGAGGTAATGTCTTCGCTTGTATTAATTTTGATTTGCAGCATGGTGGGTAGGGCGGGGAAAGAGAGGAAGTACTTCCAGCTTGTGGCCATTTTTAACCTTTGGTAAAACAAAGCAGATGTCAAAACTCTGCTACAGTAGAAACCATTATCCGTATGAAGTTACCCGTGTCAGTTCCTGACATTCCACAACCATTAGATGGAGAACCTGAAGAGCCCGAGGCTGTCGATCTGGCACTCCCTGAGCCTGATAGAGAATCCTGAAGTAACAGGTCCAGTAGGTCAGTAGAAGTGGAGTGAGCATCACTATTCTGGGCTTCAACAGGAGATTCAGCCTTTAGAAAACAAAGCAAATTAATTCAGAAATGTTTAGTCTACTGGCAGTCAATCATTTTACCAATTACAATTTCAAACTGCGGCAATGACCAGAGTATTCAGTAGCAGATGCTTTGGATTGAATGGCACTGCACTGTACAACATTCGTCAACCAACATGCTACACCAAGTAATGGGAGGACACAGGTACACCCACAATGTAAATTCTGCAAACTGTCTTTGCCACCTTGTAAGTTATCCTCCTGGAACACAGTAGAATATTAACAGAGGCCTGGGTTTAGGTCACTCATCAGTCCACTCGTTTCAGGAATTGGTGGTGGGGGCAGGGGGGTGGCGGGGGAGAGAAAAAGAGAAACAGGGAAAGAAAATTTCTGTCAAGACCCAACACAGTGAAGATGGTTAGATCAATTCAGTTATGTGACCACTGTTAGCATACAGGGCAAACACTGGTGACGTCTTGGATCTAGTAGCAGCTGCAGAGACTACAGCAATAATGCAAAAACAGAATATATTTTCTCTCTCTCACACTTCAGGAATACAGTATCTTCCAGGAAGAGGAATCTTCTTTATTTATATCCATTTTAAAAGCCAGAAGTTAACCTTTTAAGGGTACTGACGTTATGAAGAAAAATGCTAAAACAAACGATTTGTTAAATGAAATGTGATGAGATTCTCCACTAGTTTGTACATAATGATGATGAAAATCGCTGCCTTTCCCCATCCCCAATAGCAACTTCAGCACTGATGGATAGTTTTATATAACAGCCCATTGTGCCTGAGCTGGTGCTCGTTCCACATCATAGCTAGCTAGTCTAACCCAATTTTCATGCTCTTGTGCTGTATTTATCAATATTTAACCTGATGTATTTATCTTAATTCCCTTGTAAATGTCATGATCAACCCAGTTTCAATAGCCACTTGCGGTGCATTCCATACCCTAATAACCCTTTCCATGTAAATTTTCTTCTAACCGCTCCCTTTATGCTTCTTGTACTAATTCCAATTCTATATACTTTTATCCATAATTTTGCTATTTGGCCTCTCAAATCCTTTCATAATTCTGAACAGTTATTAGATCCCCCCTCCTTAAATTATTCTGCCCCAGTGAATACAGTCCTAATTTTTCCAAGTCTCTTTGCAAGGAAAAGTGGACATCCAGCAGCCTGGGAGAACTATTAAAAACAAAAAAGGGACACAAAGAAAGTAATGAGGTTAAAAAATGGAGTAGATATCAAAGCTAACAAAGTTTTAATAAATATATCAAGCAAAAGAAATTGGTAAAGGGGGAGGTGGGCCCATTAAAGATAGGTGTAGGCGATACTATAAATGGATAATAAGGAAATGGCAGACTTGCTAAATGAACACTTTGTACAGGAAACTTTGTGCTATCCGGCACCCACGGGACCGAGCTGCTGCCATTGCCTCAAAACTTCCGTACTCTCCAGAGTTAATGTTGAGAGATACGGAGATTCTTATCTCCGTATTTGACAACAAACACTGTTGCTTAGCAACAGCTTCTAAACACTCGGGTGTGGCCCTAAAGCTCTGTAGCTGAAGCTGTTGCTATAGCTACAGACCTTGAACAGCTTGACTGTTCAAACAAAGCAAAAAAAAACAAAAATAATAATAAACGGCTGCTGATTTTTGCCGGTGGCTCCAGATTGCCGGATAGCACAACGTTTCCTGTATCTTTTCTTTTTACAGTAGAGGCAAAGGACAAAACACGAGGGAAACCTAAAAATAAGTCAAGAGGAGGAACTTACTGTATTTAATACGATGAAAAAATGGTAATGGAGAAAATGAGAGAGACTTTAGACAAATCTCCAAGATCTGATGGTTTCCATCCTAGGGTATTAAAAGAAACAGGTGGGGAAATTATAGATGCATTAGTGCACAGCTCTCAAAACCTGGAATTGTGTCTTTGGATTGGGAAATCACAAATGTCACTCCAGTATTTAAGAAAGGAGGGAGAGAAAAACCAGGAAACTACAGACATGTCAGTTTAATGCCAGTTGTGGGGAAATGACTGGAATCTAACAGCAGTGACAGTGTGACTGAGCACTTGGACAATATAAGTTGCTGAAAGAGAGTTAGCATGGATTTGTGAAAGGTAGCTCATGTCTGACTAATCTAGGTGAATTTTCTGTGGAGTTCATGACATGGTGGACAGGGGAGCGTCTATGGATGTTGTCTATATGGACTTCCAGAAGACATTTGATAAGGTAGCGCACAAGAGAGTATGAGCAAAAATAAAAGCGCAAAGAATTGGAGGCAGCTCTGAGGTAGGAAACTGAGTGTAGCTGTTAAAGGGAATGTACTCTGATTGGCAGGATGCGACAAAGAGATGTTCCCCAGGAATCTATACTGGGACCTCAGCTTTTCACCATATTTATCAGAGACTTGGATGTAGGAAGAGAGAGTTGTATATCCAAGTTTATAGATGATACTAAGTTAGGAGGCATAGTAAATTGTGTAGATAGAAACAGGAAGCTACGAAGAGACAGACAGATTAAGTGAGTGGGTAAACTGTGGCAGATAAGAGTTCAATGTGTGGAAGTGTGAGGTCATTTACTTTGGATCAATTTTTTTTAACTTTTCACACTAAATATAAACTCTGGGGTAAAAAAGGTTTTTAAATTGGCACTAAAACCAACTTTAAAAGGTCCTTAGGTATATTTATTTTCTGGGTTTCTCCCCCATCTCCCCAAAATGTAATAAATCACATTTAACTTCACTGAATTAGAAAATCAAACATTTTTTGATGACATTGCTCCTTTAACACCATTTTGCTATTTATATGCTCACTTTATCCCCACCATCTTATTTCAGTTGTTTTATATTTAAACAGTGAGTGACAATGACATCACCAGGAAATTCCAGCTTGTCGGATTATACTAAGACAGGCATGGTAACAGAACTGAATTGAAGGAAAAGGCAAAGCCAAGGGTATGTGTTTATTAATAACAAGCGCTTAGTCAAAGAATACCTCCGACAGGTCTGCTGAAGAAGAGGGCGTATCCAGAGCTTCCTGTGGGACCCGCTAAATATAAACATTTTCCAAGAAAACTTTAGCTCCTTCAGGTTAGGTACCATAAACTATTCCAAGTACAGGAGTAAAAAAACGTATTTGTTTACCTAATCATGCATTATCATATTTTAAGATCAGTAGTCTTTAAATCTTGTTCAGATTTAATAAAAGATTCAAAGCCTTTTTCACCCTTTATTTTCTTTCACCCTGGGGCCAAAGATAGCTTTAGACATTGGGTCGGTGGGGCTTTTGACTGCTACAGCCAGTTTCTACTTTTCTCTTCATTTTTAACCATCTCTTAATGTCTTTTAATCTCTCCTGCCTTTCATCCTATCACAGACCTTCCCTTTTGTTCTTTCCACTCCTCCCCTCCCCCTGCACTTGCTTAAAAACCTGTTCGATCTCCAGCTTTTTCCAGTTCTGACGAAGGGTCATTGACCTGAAACGTTTCTCTCTCCACAGATGCTACCTGACCTGCTGAGTATTTCCAGCATTTTCTGTTTTTATTTCTACTGTTCTCTCCTTTTTTTTCTACCTCTCTTCACACTACAAAACATTCAATGCCTATAAAATGAAAAAAAGGCATTGAGATGTTCTGTGCCTTAAAAAAAAAATTAACAAGGATCCAATGTGAATTGTAGGGAAAGATTTTATGTTTTTAATTTCTAAGCCACTTACCAGTTCTGCTTCATCCTTTGCATTTGTAACATTGGTACTGTTGCCCATCCCTTCTCCATCAGCCATTGATCCATTTCCACCTACAATTCCAACAAATGCAACTCCTGACGATTTGGACATTTCTTCCAACTGCAGCAAGTTCAGCTGCAAAGGTGAACTGCACCTGGACTGGAATAACGGAGGGGACGCGTGGCCTTGTGGTCCTACAGATTGTGGAGTACAGCAACACGACGGGGCACCTCGAGATTCTGAGGCAGGTGCCTTCGCACCTTCTGCTGCTGGATCATAATGTTGTGATGTGAACTGTGGCTGAGGCTGGAATGAAGTCGGTGTAGAAAATGGCATTTGTGGCAGAAAGGCCAGTTGTGAAGGGAATGGCGACTGACTTGCAAAAAATGGCCAGTGCACAGTGTCATTCATCTGAGGCAGTGCGTAATTAGGGAGCACAAATGCCACCATAGGAGTTACCAGGGGTGCAGAGTATTGTGGAGGCTGAGTGGTGCCATGAATACCCTGAGCATTTTCAAAGTTGGCCAGAGATGGGTCAAACACAGGAGGCATGCCTCCATGGGCAGAAA
The DNA here is from genome assembly GCF_052327205.1 of Somniosus microcephalus. Classification (NCBI taxonomy): domain Eukaryota; kingdom Metazoa; phylum Chordata; class Chondrichthyes; order Squaliformes; family Somniosidae; genus Somniosus; species Somniosus microcephalus. The sequence goes on along the minus strand of NC_140992.1, from coordinate 92,664,014 downwards.
ATACTGGCAGTTGGTAGGTTGGCATAACTGTTGTAAATGGTACAGCAGAATATCTAGTCTGAGAGGCAGCAGATGGGGACCAAGAGGGAAGTCTATGATGGTTAGTGCGAGATGTAGTACTGTCAGATGATTCCTGCTGCTTGATGCGTTTTGATTTAAGCTTCCTATTCTTCCCACCTTTTTTGTACATGGGTTCTGCACGATTCCATCCAGGTTTAAATCCACGAGAGCCTGTAGTACGAGGAAACAGTCAGAAAGGTCGTCAGGATTCACTTCAAATTTTGTTTTGAACATTTTTACAGATGAAAATAAGCAGCTAAAGTGAGACAGATGGATTGACACAAACATTGTTGCCACAACTGTTGAAGAAGTGGAAATTTTTAAATTGACATTATAACCTAACTCTTTCACCCTTACAGCTGTCGGAGACAGGAGACCGACAGATCTTCAAGAACTATTTTAGAAGCTTATTTTACTACAGCAACTTTTGGAAAAGTTGCGAGAACAGACAAAGCTTCATGGCATTATTGGTACGTCATAATAAAAGGAGAAGGAAAATAACTCGTCAAACCGGGTGATTTAGTATTCCTTGGGTTAAAAGATCAAAACACCGCCATCAATATGAACATAAGAACATAAGAAATAGGAGCAGGAGTAGGCCAATCGGCCCCTCGAGCCTGCTCCGCCATTCAATAAGATCATGGCTGATCTGATCCTAACCGCCAATCTACTATCACAGAACCATCTCCTGAATCTAACAGAATTAGACACACGAAATAGGAGCAGGATCAGGCTACACGGCCCCTGGACCCGCTCCGCTACCCACAGGGCCATGACCGATCTGAACCTAGACTCATGTCCAAATTCCTGCCTGCTCCCCGTAACCCTTAATTCCCTTTACTTCTAGGAAACTCTCTATTTCTGTTTTAAACTTATATAATGATGTAGCTTCTACAGCTTTTTGGGGCAGCATATTCCATGGACCTACCACCCTCTGAGTGAAGTAGTTCCTCCTCAGCTCAGTTTTGAAAGAGCAGCCCCTTATTCTAAGACTATGCCCCCTAGTTCTAGTTTCACCCATCATCGGGAACATCCTCCCCGCATCCACCCGATCCAACCCCTTCACAATCTTATATGTTTCAATAAGATCGCCTCTCATTCTTCTGAACTCCAATGAGTAGAGTCCCAATCTACTCAACCTCTCCTCATATGTCCATCCCCTCATCCCCGGGATTAACCGAGTGAACCTTCTTTGTACTGACTCGAGTGCAAGTATGTCCTTTCTTAAGTATGGACACCAAAACTGTACGCAGTATTCCAGGTGCGGTCTCACCAATACCTTGTACAACTGAAGCAATACCTCCCTATTTTTATATTCTATCCCCCTAGCAATGAAAGCCAACATTCCATTGGCCTTCTTAATCACTTGCTGCACCTGCATACTAACCTTTTGAGTTTCGTGCACCAGGACCCCCAGATCCCTTTGTACTTCAGTACTTTCAAGTTTCTTGCCATTAAGATAATAACTTGCTCTACGATTTTTCCTGCCAAAGTGCATAACCTCACACTTTCCAGTATTGTATTCCATCTGCCAAATCTCTGCCCACTTACTTAGCCTGTCTATGTCCCCTTGCAGGTTTTTTATGTCCTCCTCACTCACTACTTTCCCTCCCATCTTAGTATCATCTGCAAACTTTGATATGTTACACTCGGTCCCCTCCTCCAAATCGTTAATATAGATTGTAAAGAGTTGGGGACCCAGCACTGACCCCTGTGGAACACCACTAGTTACTGATTGCCAGTCCGAGAATGAACCATTTATCCCAACTCTCTGCCATCTGTTAGATAGCCAATCCTCTATCCATGCCAGAATATTACCCCCAATCCCGTGATTTTTTATCTTAAGCAATAATCTTTTGTGTGGCACCTTGTCAAATGCCTTTTGGAAGTCTAAATACACTACGTCCACTGGTTCCCCTTTATCCACCCTATATGTTACTTCCTCAAAGAACTCCAGCAAATTTGGCAAACATGACTTCCCCTTCATAAAACCATGCTGACTGTGTCCTATTAAATTATGGTTATCCAAATGTCCTGTTACTGTCTCCTTAATAATGGACTCCAAAATTTTACCTACCACAGATGTTAAGCTAACCGGTCTATAGTTTCCAGCCTTCTGTCTACTGCCCTTTTTAAATAAGGGTGTTACATTAGCAGTTTTCCAGTCTGCCGGGACCTTTGCCGAGTCCAGGGAGTTTTGGAAAATTATTACCAATGCATCCACAATCCCTACCGCCACTTCCCTCAAGACCCTAGGATGTAAGCCATCAGGTCCAAGTGATTTATCCGCCTCGAGTCCCATTATTTTACCGAGTGCCACTTCCTTAGTGATTTTGATCGTGTTTAGCTCCTCCCCCCCTTGATATTAGTTTGAGTACTAGGATTGTTAGGTTTAGTCTTCAAAAGTTTTATTCACAAAGGATGAGATTCTGGAAAAAAAAAGTGTGGTCAAAATTTACCATAAATGTCAAAACCATACAGGGGGCCCATTTCCCCTGGGTACTTTAGGCGCTAAAGCGCCTCCGAGGTGGCCAAGATGGGGTCTTAAGCTGAAACGTCAGTTTAGCCTGTGTTTAGCGCAAGACACCATCTTGGTGAAGGAGATGCAGTTTGCGCTAGGAACGGCTGCCCGGAGGATTGTTAAGGGGCTGACTGCCAATTAAATTGCCTGCGTGTGCTCATTAATGAGACTGCACTTTGGTGGCTAGCACTTGAACTAATGTCCTCTAACAATGACCAGCTGACTGGGAGTAAACGAGTCATTGCTGAGGATTTCGAACACTGCTTAAGGTATATCACCTTTTACTGTTCACTTGCTGCTGGAGGTTAGAAGAGAACTTTTGAAACACATTGGTGTTAAGTCCGTGAATGATTGTTTCTCTCCTGCTAGTCCGTGTCTCAAACAAACAGATCTTTACTGGGGAAAGGCATAAACGAAACTAAACAGAGGCTCTCTAGCGCCTTTTATACAGGGGTGGTCACTGCCGGTACTGCAGTCTGAGACAAGTTATTCTCTTAAAGGTACATACACAACAATTCCTCCCCTTTTAGATAAACAGTACATAACATTCATTTAGCAACTAATGATAACGAATTACAATCACAATTACTGTTGCTAGATACATTGGTTAAGTTTAAGCAATTATAAGTTCAGTCTTTGAGGAGGCTTCCTGATTCTGTCTGGATAACGCCTCTTTGGGGTATCTGATTCCGACTCAACATTGCCAGAAGAACCTATGTCGTTGTTTGGTTCATCTGCTTCCAATATTACCGGGTCTGCGGTAGCTGCAATTGGAACGTCGATTTCATTACCAGGTGTATCAGATCGTGGTGTGGAGTTGACGTTTTCCAGTGACTCTAGAATCTGGTCAGCATGTCGTCTTACAACGCTCTCCCCAATGTCCACGGTATACATGAGAGGTCCTTGTCGTGTACAAATCGTTCCTGGCTGCCATTTCTCAGTGCGGTACTCCCGGGCCAAAACTGGTTGACCTATCTTAAAACTCCTGGTCGGCCTTTCATTCATATCCTGAAACTGCCTGTTCTCCACATCTCTTCTGACGTTTGGCTTAACCAAATCCAAGCGGCATCGTAGTCTTCGATTGAAGAACATCATGGCTGGAGTTTGGTTGGTAACCGCATGTGTCGCATTCCGGTAGGCAAACAAGAAGTTGTCCACCTTGTGTTGTAGGGGTATGTCTTCATTACACATTGCCTTGATAGCCTTCTTGAATGTTTGGACAAACCTCTCGGCCAATCCATTAGTGGCTGGATGATATGGGGCAGATGTGTAATGCTTAACACCATTGTTCTTTAAGAACCTCCGGAACTCTTCAGACACAAACTGTGGTCCATTGTCAGAGCAAATCTGTTCAGGCAGCCCATTCCTGGCGAATATGGTTCGTAAAACTGTGATAGTTTTTTCCGTGGTGGTTGAGGACATTTTTATTACCTCTGGCCACTTTGAATGTGCATCCACCGCAATTAAAAACATCGAGTCCATGAAGGGACCAGCAAAATCAATGAGCACCCTTTGCCATGGAGATGAGGGCCACTCCCATGGATGCAGAGGAGCTTGTGGTGGGGCGTTTTGGACCTTCTGGCATCCTGCACAGCTCTTGGTCATCTCTTCGATTTCTCTATCGATTCCCGGCCACCACACAAACGCTCTGGCTAAGTTCTTCATTTTTACCCCACCCAGATGACCCTCATGAAGCTCATTGAGCACTCTATCCGTCAACTTAGGTGGAATTACTACTCTGGATCCACACATCAAGGTTCCTCTGCACATTGACAGCTGTTCTCTTCTCGGCGAGAATGCTGGCAGTGGTTCGCCATGTGCTGGCCATCCCTTCACCGTTAAATCATAGACCCGTGATAGAAAAGGAAACACGGAATGACCCGACACTATGTTTGCATTCGTCACGGAGACATTCGACTATGGTCGAGTGGAATAACTCCATTGGATCCACTGCAAGGTCTTCTTCTTCCACCGTCGGCAACGGTAGACGTGACAATCCATCAGCATTTCCATGCTGTTTAGTTCCTTTGTACTCGATGTCATATTGGTGTGCCCCTAGGAAAAGGGACCATCTCTGCAGCCGTTGTGCTGTCATTATCGGTACGCCCTTCTGAGGGTTGAAAATGGAGACAAGAGGTTGATGATCGGTTAGTAGAGTAAATTTTTGACCGTGCAGATAGTGATTGAACTTCTTCACCTCCCCACACTAGGCTGAGGGCCCCTCTGTCAAGCTGGGCTTAGTTACGCTCAGCAGAAGTTAACGAGCGTGACGCAAAAGCTATCGGCCTCTCCGAACCATCAAGGAATTTATGTGACAGTACCGCCCCAATGCCGTAGGGAGACGCATCACACGCCAGCCTGATTGGCAGTGCTGGGTTGTAGTGAGCCAATACTTCGTTTGAAGTGATTAAGTCCTTACTCTTCTGAAAAGCACGCTTACAATCATCGCTCCATTTTCATGCTACCCCCGTTCGTAGCAGGGCGTTCAGTGGGTGCAGAATTGTCGACAAATTCGGCAAAAACTTATGGCAGTAATTCACCAATCCGAGGAATGACCTCAGTTGCGACACATTTTCAGGCGCTGGGGCCTTAACAACTGCTTCAATTTTGTCAGGGGACTTATGTAACCCCTCTTTATCAATCACGTGGCCACAATACAATATCGGTTTCTTAAAAAATTCGCACTTGGGGCGGTTGGCTCGCAGCCCATGTTCCCGTAGTCTAGTGAGCACCTGTTCTAGGTTGTTAAGGTGTTCACTGTCATCTTCACCTGTCACAAGGATGTCGTCCAAGTAACACTGAGTCCCCGGAATCACTTGCAGGACTTGTTCCATCGCTCTTTGCCATATCGCCGGAGCCGATGCTACTCCGAATACCAATCAATGATACTGGTAAAGACCCTGAGAGTGTTTATCGTGAGATACTTCCTAGAGGACTCTTCAACCTCCATCTGCAAATATGCTTGTGCTAGGTCAATTTTTGTAAAACGCTTCCCTCCAGACAGCGACGCGAAGATGTCTTCTATCCTTGGAAGAGGATATTGTACTGTGCGAAGGACAGGGTTCACCGTCACCTTGAAATCCCCACAGATGCGAATCTTCCTTGGCTCCCCGGACTTATTGCTTAACGTTTTCTTCATGACAGGAATGATGGGTGTCGCCCACTCGCTCCAGTCGACCTTAGACAACACGCCCGCCTTCTCCAGATTCTCCAGCTCTGCCTCGACGGCTGGGCGAATTGCATATGGTACCGGTCTCGCTTTGAAAAACTTGGGAACTGCATTCTCTTCTATTTTTATCGAGGCGGTTACGCCTTTAAGCGTGCCCAGTTCTTGTTGAAATACCTCTTTGGCGTTAGCTAAGATTGTTGACAATCATCCAGGAGTGACGTCTTCATCTTTTTTACCGTCCACCGTCATTGCATGAATGGAGTGCCAATCTAAGTTTATCTTCCTGATCCATTCCCATCCCAATAACGGTGGTCCACCATTTGGCAGTATGTAGAGATACAGTTTCCGTATTTTCTTGCCATTGTATTCGACAAGCACCCTTATTTTTCCTCTGGGGTATGCTTTTTGCCCCGTATACGTCGTCAAGACGATGGATGTCTCTCTCAAGGGTATGTGTGAAAATAGCCGCTCGTAGTCTCGTCGATTCATGACGGTTAGCGCTGATCCTGTATACAATTCCATTTTAACTTGGGACCCTGCTATCGTGAGAGTGACCCAAATGGTTCGGTGATCCTCTTTTGCGATTACATTGTGAAGTTTGAGACAGCCATAGTCTTCTGTTTCCGGATTCACTATCGCTCATCTGGTCTTCGAAACTACTGTCCGTCATCTTTTGTACTTTCTTGTACGGTTCCTTAGTAGCCTTTTTGTTGTCGCTGTTCTTCTTCCCAGACCTACAAACTCGTGCAATGTGTCCAATCTTCCCGCATTGTCTGCATATTTTGTCTTTGGACCAGCAGTCCTTCTGGTCATGGTTAGTTCTGCCGCAGCGATAACATTTTGCAAATCCCCGTGTCATTTCGTGGGTGCCGTATTCCTGTGGTTTTTGTTGAATTTCTGCAGCTCCCCTGGCTGCTGCTTCATACGATACTGCCACGCTGAAAGCCTTATCTAGCGTCAGCTCTTTTTCTGCGAGTAACTTCTTCTGTGTTCCTTCACTCAGGAGTCCACAGACAAATTTGTCCCGTAGGGTATCTGCCAGTCCTGCTCCAAACTGGCAGTGCTTTGATAGCTTGCGTAGTTCCGTAAGATACTCAGCATTGCTCTCATCTTTATGCTGAGTTCTCCTGTGGAATTTAAATCTTTCTGCTATCAATAGCGGTGCAGGGTTTAAGTGCTCCTGTAGAACAGCAACAATTTCATTAAAACTCTTCGCCTTCGGTTTGGCTGGAGTAATCAGGTCCCGCAATAGGCCGTACGTTCTAGCGCCCATTAAGTTTAACAATATCGATGCCTTTTTCCCCTCCGCTATATCGTTTGCCTCGAAATATACCTCGACTCTTTCCACATACGTGGTCCAGTCCTCTATTGTATTATCAAAAGCAGTGATACAGCCAGTCTTCGGCATCTTGCAAATCTAAAATGGCGCCTCCTGCGCTTTGCCTTCTTCTCCGATTTAACAAAATGGCGCCTCCCGCACTTTGCCTTCTTCCCCGCTGTTAGCGCTGCTTTCCACCGTTTCTTGCGCGTATTTTTCTTTTATTATTTTCCCGTCGTGGAGCGGAACCTCTGGGACACTTCCCTCCCTCTTCAGGCCCGAACGCTGCCCAGCTTCGAAATACCGGCCGCGCCCTGTATGCTCCACCCTCTCCTCTCTCCTTGCTTCCCGACTCGCTGCCCGGCCCCGTTGCAGCCCAGGAAGGATCAGAGCACTACCTGCCACCAGCCCGATTAGCTGGGAAACCACGGACTGAGGAACCCAGCCTGGCTCTGGACAGTCTCTCCTGCAAAGCCTTGAACCTGATGATTGACGGTCGACGCCCGTTTCTCGAGTTTCAATATATATATATATTTTTTTTTTCCTTCTGGCTCCGACCTTCAACACGTCGTCGGAGCTGCTGCCGAGTTGCAGCTAAGTTCGTTTCTAACTCGTCGCCAGTGTTAAGTCCGTGAATGATTGAGACACGGACTAGCAGGAGAGAACCAAACAGATCTTTACTGGTGAAAGGCATAAACAAAACTAAACAAGAGGCTCTCTAGCGCCTTTTATACAGGGGTGGTCACTGCGGTACTGCAGTCTGAGACCAGTTATTCTCTTAAAGGTACATACACAACAATTGGGTGACTTTCTGGGTGACACTGTCAAGACTTCCCCAACACTCAACAACATTTACTCTGGAAATTCTCTGAGGACTTCACCTAAAAAGAGTAGGTGCTGTGCTGCTCCACCTTATTGGAGTTACCAAGAGAAAGGGAGTGCTTGGTCATGGGCATCTTGCTAGAGGACCCCTTGGTCTGCATGAGAAATGGGAGGAGGATTAGAGGCCAGGCAGAGCAGCACCCACTGCTGGAGAGAGGGACAGGAAGGCAAGGTGGACTCCTTTCCCCTGCAGGTACAGGACATCCCTCCTCCACCCGGACACCCAATGTCACGTCCAAGAACCTGTGCACCCTCTCCCTTGGTCCCTGAACCATCCTGAAAATTGCTGCTGTGCGTCAGCCAGAACACTCCACACCTTCAGTGGAAGTGGGTGCGTGGAGCCCACATATACTGCTCCACAAAAATGGTGTCTAATCAGCGCACAATTGCTAAACCTGCAGCTGTCTGTTTCAGCACCTCCAGGCAAGTTCAAATTATGGTAATCAGCAATTAGGCCCAAAATTGCATACCAAAACCAGACTTTCAAACAGGTATGTCTTATTAGCACAGCACCCATTTCACCCTTTCACCAAAATAACCCCCACAATTTATGAGCAGCATGGGGGGTCCAGAGTTACAAATTAATTTGAATCAAACTTTTTTAAAAACTGTACCAAATATATTACATTGCAAATTGTTATGATTATGGGGCAATTTCCATCTATTACAGTCAAAACATCCATGTTCTGACATTAGTTACACTTTTTGTACCTCTAAAATAAATGGATTCATAAATGACATATATTGTTGTATCCGTGTGTTAATGGAGACACAGAATGCAGGAGTTGGTTTAACAGGTGTTTACTGAACAAAGTCTGGAGGTGAACTAAAAGATACGAGACGCTATACAGACTTATATACCCGAGTGGTCACTACCGGTATTACAGTACACAGGGGCTCTTAAAAAAGGTACATACACTACAATTCCTCCCCTTTTAGATAATTAGTACATAACATTTTAAGTAATCATTAATGAACAGGTTTACAAGAACAATAATCTACACATTTGCTGCAGTTAATCTATTATAAGTCAGTCTCTCTGGAGGCTTCCTGACTCGGTCCGGATAACGCCTCGGTGGTGTAGTAGTTTTCGGTGGTGTAGTAGGTTCTTTTGGCAAGGTCGATTCGGCTTGAATGCCAGTGTCGGGTTCATCTGGTTCCAGTATCACCGGATCGGAGGTAAATACTATGGGTATCTCTGCTTCATCATTAGGCGTATAGAGTGGTGGTGTAGGTTGTTCCTTTTCGGATGACTCTATGATCTGGTCAGCATGGCGCTTTATTATGCTTTCTCCAATGTCCACGGTATACATCAGCGGTCCTAGTCGTGTGCAAATAGTTCCAGGCTACCATTTCTCGGTACGGTAGTCCCGGGCCAAAACTTGTTGACCTATGTGGAAGGTTCTAGTTGGCCTTTCATTCATGCCTTGAAATTGCCAGTTCTCTACGTCCCTTCTGATGTTTGGCTTGATCAAATCCAGCTGGCATTTTAGTCTTCTATTGAAAAACATCATGGCGGGAGTTTGGTTTGTAACCATATGTGTTGAATTCCTGTACGCAAACAAAAAGTTATGTACCTTATGTTGTAGATTTATGTCTTCATTACCCATGGCCTTTATGGCCTTCTTGAAGGTCTGGACAAACCTTTCAGCTAATCCATTGGTGGCGGGATGGTATGGGGCGGACGTGTAGTGCTTAACCCCATTGTTTTTTTAAGAACTTCCTGAATTCTTCGGACACAAATTGCGGTCCATTATCAGAACAGATCTGTTCAGGCAGCCCATTCCTGGCAAATATGGTCCTCAATACTGTGATGGTTTTTTCCGTGGTGGTGGAGGACATCTTTATTACCTCTGGCTACTTGAAGTGTGCATCAACTGCGATTAAGAACATTGAGCCCATAAATGGACCAGCAAAGTCGATATGTACCCTTTGCCATGGAGATGAGGGCCACTCCCATGGATGTAGAGGGGCTTGTGGTGGGGCGTTTTGGACCTTCTGGCATCCTAGACAGCTCTTGGTCATTTCTTCGATGTCTCCATCGATACCTGGCCACCACACAAACGCTCTGGCTAGGTTCTTCATTTTCACTCCACCCAGATGCCCCTCGTGAAGCTCCTTTAGCACTTTATCCTGGAGTTTGGGTGGAATCACCACTGTGGATCCACACATCAAGGTTCCTCGGCACACTGACAGCTGTTTTCTTTGCGAGAATGCTGGCAACAGTGGTTCGCCATGTGCTGGCCATCCCTTCACCGTTAAATCGTAGACTCGTGAGAGAGTCGGGTAATTTCTCGTTTCCTTTTCAATGGTAGAATTTGTTACTGGTAGACATTCCACTATGGTTGAGTGGAACATCTCCACTGGGTCCACTGTAGGTACCTCTTCTACCGTTGGCAACGGTAGGTGCGATAAACAGTCAGCATTCCCATGCTGTTTTGATCCTTTGTATTCTCTGTCATATTGGTGTGCCCCTAGGAAAAGGGACCACCTCTGTAGCCTTTGCGCTGTCATAATGGAAACGCCCTTTTTAGGGTTGAATATGGAGATGAGGGGTTGATGGTCAGTCAACAAGGTAAATTTTTGTCCGTGTAGGTAATGGTTGAATTTCTTCACTCCCCACACCAGGCTGAGTGCTTCCCTGTCGATCTGGGCATAGTTACGCTCAGCTGAGTTCAATGAGCGTGACGCAAAAGCTATCAGCCGCTCCGAGCCATCAGGGAATCTATGCGATAATACCGCTCCTACGCCGTAAGGGGATGCATCGCACGCCAGTCTGATTGGCAGTGATGGGTTGTAATGAGCCAACACTTCTTTGGACGTGATCAAGCCTTTGCATTTATGGAAGGCACGTTTACAGTCTTCGCTCCATTTCCAAATTACTCCAGTTTGTAGCAGTGCGTTAAGAGGGTGCAGAACAGTTGACAAGTTCGGTAAAAATTTATGATAGTAATTTATCAATCCCAGGAACGACCTTAATTGTGAGACATTTTCAGGTGCTGGGGCTTTTATGACCGCTTCAATTTTTTCAGGTGACTTATGCAACCCTTCTTCGTTAATTATATGGCCACAATATGATATTTGTTTCTGGAAAAATTCGCACTTGGGGCGATTTGCTCGTAGGCCCCGCTCTCTCAGCCTAGTGAGCACCTGCTCCAAATTGGCAAGGTGCTCGTTGTCGTTTTCTCCTGTTACAAGGATGTCATCTAGGTAGCATTGAGTCCCCGGAATCCCTTGCAGGACTTGCTCCATAGCTCTTTGCCAGATAGCTGGAGCTGATGCTACTCCGAAAACCAGTCGATTGTACTGGTACAGGCCTTTGTGTGTGTTTATCGTGAGATACTTTTTAGAGGCCTCTTCAACCTCCATCTGTAGATATGCCTGTGCCAAGTCAATTTTGGTGAAACGTTTCCCTCCGGATAGTGAGGCGAAAATATCTTCTATCCTCGGAAGAGGATACTGTACCATGTGAAGGACCGGGTTTACAGTCACCTTGAAGTCCCCACAGATGCGAATTTTTCTCTGTTCTTCAGATTTATTATTCAACATTTTCTTCATGACCGGGACGATGGGTGTTGCCCACTCGCTCCAATCTACCTTGGATAACATGCCTGCCTTTTCCAAATTCTCCAGCTCTGCCTCGACTGCTGGACGAATTGCGTATGGCACCGGCCTTGCCTTAAAAAACTTGGGAATTGCCGCATCTTCCACTTTTATTGAGGCGGTGACGCCTTTCAAGGTTCCTAGTTCCTGTTGAAACACTTTGGCGTTGGCCAAGATGTCTTTTAATCGTTCAGGTATGACATCATTTTTTTTCTTACTGGTCACTGTCAGTGCCTGAATGGAGTGCCAGTCTAAACGTATCTTCCTGATCCATTCACGTCCCAACAGCAGTGGACCACCATCTTGCAGAACGTATAAATACAACTTCTGTATTCCCTTGCCGTTGTATACAACAGGCACCCTTATTTTCCCTCTGGGGTATACTTTCTGCCCCGTGTAGGTCTTCAAGGCAATGGATGTGTCTTTCAAAAGGTATATGCGGAAATAGCCGCTCGTAATCCCGTCGACTTATGACGGTCAGAGCTGATCCTGTATCTAGCTCCATTTTAACTGGGGACCCCGCTATCGTGAGGGTAACCCAAAAGGTCTGGTAATCTTCTTTGGCAATTACATTATGTAAATTGAGACAGCTTAGTCTCTTGTTTCCGGAGTCGCTATCGCTCTTCTGGTCTTCGGAGCTACTGTCCGTCATCATTTGTACCGTTCTGTACTTTTCCTTATTGATTTTTTTTCCTGTCAGTGGATTTTTTGTTTCCAGATCGGCATACACATGCAATGTGTCCCATCTTTCCACATTGCCTGCATGCTTTGTCCTTGAACCAGCAGTCCCTCTGGTCATGGGTGGATCTGCCGCAGCGATAACATCTCTCGAAACCCCGTGTCATTTCATGGGTGCCGAAGTCCTGTGGCTTTTGCTGTATCTCTGCAGCTCCTCTTGCTGCTGCTTCGTATGATACAGCCACACTGAAAGCCTTGTCCAGTGTCAAATCTTTCTCAGAAAGTAGCCTTTTCTGTGTTCCTTCACTTACGAGACCGCAGACGAATTTGTCTCGTAGAGAATCTGCCAGTCCTGCCCTGAATTGGCAGTGCTTTGACAGCTTTCTTAATTCGGTGAGGTAATCAGCGTTACTTTCATTCTTGTGCTGATTCCTCCTGAAGAATTTGAATCGTTCCTCTATCAGCAGCGGTGTTGGGTTTAAGTGCTCCTGTAGGGTATCAACAATCTCCTTAAAATTCTTGTCCATCGGTTTGGCTGGAGTGATCAAGTTTCGTAACAGCCCGTATGTCCTTGCGCCCATCAGATTTAGAAGTACCGATGCCTTTTTATCATCCTCTACTTCATTCGCTGTGCAACATACCTCCACTCTTTCCACATGTGGTCCAATCCTCTATATTACTATCGAAAGCAGTAATATTGCCAGTCCTAGGCATCCTGAAAATCAAAAATGGCGCCTCCTGCGCTTTCCTTTCTTCCCTGCCGAGAAAAAATGGCGCCTCCCGCGCTTTCCCGCCACTGCCGCTGCTGACAACGCTGTTCCCCGCGGTTTTTATTTACACAGATATTTTTTAATAGTTGGAGACTCATTCCCGCCGGACTCTCTGGGACTTTCCCCTCCCTCTGCTTGGTCTGAACGCTGACCTGCTTTGCAGCGCCGGCCGTCTCCCGAGTGCTCCGCCTTCCGACTCGCTGCTCGGCCCCGCTGCAGAGCCACCCGCCCAGGAAGGATTAGTGCAGTACCTGCCACCAGCCTGGCTAGCTGGTGAAACCACAGTTTTTTTTCATTTTTTTTTCTTCGACCTTCGTCTGAGGAATCGATCTCCTTGAGGTGCTGCCGAATTGCAGCTAAGTCCATTTTCAATTCGTCACCACTGTTGTATCCGTGTGTTAATGGAGACACGGAATGCAGGAGTTGGTTTAACAGGTGTTTACTGAACAAAGTCTGGAGGTGAACTAAAAGATACAAGACGCTATACAGGCTTATATGCCCGAGTGGTCACTACCGGTATTACAGTACACAGGGGCTCTTAAAAGGTACATACACTACATATATATTGTATTGTATTTGATCTATCATATGCAGCATTTTAGCGTACAGAAAGTGACAGTACATTGAGCCTCATCCTTCCCCTTCTCACATACTAGATCAACAGCTCTTGTACTGTATCACACTTTGCACTTTTACAACTGAACGGAGGAAATAAAAGGAAGCAGTGTTTGTAGGTTCTTACCATAATCTCCTGAACATCCTTTGCATTGTTGGTGCAAATATGATTTGCAAGGAGCTTCAAATGTTTTTAGTTTACTTAGCTCCTTGAACTTGCTCAAGAATACCTGCTCTTCTTTCTGTGTATGAGCAGCTAAAACCTCTTTGGTGAGGCCAAGTTTCTTGTATAGTTCCTTTTCCTGGTTCACAGAAGGTGCAGTGGTGACCAGTGTAGCAGATGCCACGTTCTCTGCTGGATCAGCAATGCCAAGCCCATCCTCCAACAGGATTTCTATCAAATTTCAAGTTTAGAATTGTAGTTTAAGAAAGTGCAACATTTTTATATTATGGCAAGCATATGCAAAAAATCTGATTTAGCAGCTCCCTTAGTATCAGTGGACAAAAGCTTAGGTTGGTGCCAAGTCATATAAGCCAGGTATGATCTTAACCAGGGACCCAGTAGGGTTGCTTCAATTAGTATCAGTACTCCTGAGCTGGGGTGGAGAGGAACGATAGACATCCCTGCTACTAAGTACGTATGTGTGTGCGTTACTGGCCCAGAAATTTGGGTCTCCACGGTTGAGTACGCACGGGGTACTCACCCGTAGGCCCAATGGAAGTGCCGGTTTCCTGCATGCATGGGAAACCGGCACTTCCGTTCCCCTGAATGAAGGGGTTCAGAGGTCGAACGCGTGCGCATCAAACTTAACCTGTTTTTAAAAAAAAACCTTTCCCGGGAGGGTAAGTCTGCAGAAGTTAGACATGTAAAAAGCAGGCGCAAGGCCTGCTTTTTACAAGGTAAGTGGTGAATTAATTAAAATTAAAACATTTTTTCCACAGGTTTATTATTTTAAAATACTTTAAAGCAAGTTTATTTTTAGCCCCGTTAGAAAATAAAATTATTTTTTTCAAAAATTTAAATTGTTTAAAATAGTTATTTCATGTAATTTATAGTTTATTTAAAAAATGTGATTTAAAAAAAAAAATTATTTGAAGATTTAGTGCTATTTTGGGGCCGTAGTATTTATAAGTTTTGACAGCTCTTCCTGTCAATCTTATGAATGGGGCATTCCCTGCTCCGATTGGCTCTCCATGGCCCACATCGAAGGCCCACATCGAACTAACTGCGCCCCTGGGATATGCAAGCACTGCACGCCAGCAGCTGGACCAGGCCCCGGATCGGAATTCCATGTGGGCCCACAGCTCAACGGCCGGCGCGCAAGGTAAGTGCAGGTCGGGGGCTTGCACCCGCGGGAAGCCCCCGACCCGAATTTCTGGGCCATTATGTATCAAATATAGCCACGGTGGCTAATAACGTTTGAATACCCCGAAACATTCATTACTTCATGAAGAGTGGCTAACTGGAAGAGGTGGGCGGTCAACATGAATGGAACTTTACCCTGAAGGAGTTTGTGCCTTTAGATTAAAAAATAAACTTCACTTATTACAAAAACAATTTGCATTTATATAGTGCCTTTAAAATAGTAAAATGCTCCAAGACACATCACAGGAGCAATTATCAAAAAAAACAAGAAATTGGAAACTGACGATTGCTAGTCTATCACACTGTAGAACTAAAATTGATTGACAAAATGATGCTTAAAGCAGTTCATTACTACATTTTTAACTTGATAGTTAGTTCAGTTTTGAAAATGCTTTTTATTTAAAAAAAAGTAACATTTAAAATAACATTTTTAAAAAGACTCAATTCGGAATTATTAAACTGTCCCACCCCTACAGTTTGAGGATTTTTGTTTTCTTTCTTGCTTCAAAGTTTGTTTAGTGTTTGGAAGGATTACAACAACAGCCTGCATTTATATAGCACCTTTAATGCAGTAAAACATCCCAACTCGCTTCACAGGAGCATCAAACAAAATTTGACACCGAGCCATATTAGGAGATATTAGAACAGGTGACCAAAAGCTTGGTCAAAGAGGTAGGTTATAAGCAGCGTCTTAAAAGGAGAGAGGTGTAGCGGTGGAGAGGTTTAGGGAAAGCATTCCAGAGCTTAGGGCCTAGGCAGCTGAAAACACAGCTGCTAATGGTGGAACAATTAAAATAGGGGATGTGCAAAAAGGCCAGAATCGGAGGGGCACAGAGGGTTGTAGGGCTGGAGGAGGTTTCGGAGATAGGGAGGGTCAGTCCAACAGGAACTGGAGGGCTGAATTAACTTCGGCAGGTGAACATGATCACAGAAGCATCCAAGTTTTCCGCATGCCTCTCGATTAATGCTACGTTGGTGCAGCTCCTCGCACTGCTATGCTTGGCAATTCTGACAAGATGGCCGCACCAATGAAGCCATATATTTTCAGTTTAAGGAAGGGGAGGGAATTCTTTCAAAAAAAAGTAACTGGAAAGAAATATGAAATTTAATCACAATTTTTTAAAACTGGTCCGAATGGCAAGACTATTAAAAAAAATATTTTCAGGATTTGGGGCCAAGAGGGAAGTACCAACACCACTCACCAAAAAAAAATCCATGTGATTAAGTGCAGATCTGAATTAAATATGAAGGTAATGCGATTACACGCCTGCGGGTAATTATGACTGTGAAAAAATGGGTAATATCAGATCAGCCGCCCATTATACATCTTTTATTGTAATGGATGTCCTTGTGGAACAAACATTGATTTTGTGACAGGAGCCATAAACAGCTTGGGGTTGGTATACAGGCAGCAATAGAAATGTTGGTATCTGGGGTAAATATGCATTAATGATACTTTTAAGGCCAAAATACTACATAAACCTCGTGGCACCATCACCCTTGCCGATTAAATTATTGACTTGCAGTAAAGTCAGAAATGTCAAATTATTCTACACATACTATAGAATAGAAATCAGGAGATATATATAAAAGGCTGACTTATCCAATATCGCCCAAAATCAAAATTATATCCTTAAATACTCAGAATACCTTTTTCTCTGATCATGTCATTAGCAATCTACACATGAATAGTACTAGGGTGTATGTTATCCAAACAATTTTCTTGTACTTTCTTTAGTAAGTGAAGTGCAGTACCTGCATCTGCTTGTAGTTTCTTGTCTCCCACGTGGACAATAGTGCTGCTGTAACTGCACTGGCTGGTGACACTTGCTGCCTTTCTTGGTAAGGAGAGTGGTGTCAGGGGAGTGCCAACAACTGCTCCAGTGGGCACCTCTTTTGTAGACTTAAATGGAACTCGGACAGTCTGATGTGGTAATGGCGATACTTCTGCCAAAGTAACAGAAGATTCAATATACAACTGATGAAACTTATGTGTTTTTATTTGGTTGCCATAGATATTATTGAGTAGTACCAATTAATGTGAAGAATTCAACAGCTGTAGCTTTTGTGCGTCTTTCTTTCCATTTACAATCTTAAGCTAAGTATACATATTTTGCATGAACATTTTTGCTTGTAGAAGTTGGGAACTCCAAGGAAAGTTCTGCTGCAGGTCAAGTGTTCATGTTTACACTTTTATTGTAATGGATATCCTTGTGGAACAAACATTGATTTTGTGACAGGAGCCATAAACAGCTTGGGGTTGGTATACAGGCAGCAATAGAAATGTTGGTATCTGGGGTAAATATGCATTAATGATACTTTTAAGGCTAAAATACTACAGAAACCTTGTGGCACCATCACCCTTGCCGATTAAATTATTGACTTTCAGTAAAGTCAGAAATGTCAAATTATTCTACACATACTGTAGCTTGCTGGCTCATTTTCAACGAGACAAAGCATTTCAAAGTCAGTTTAGGTAAACATCGAAATACAGGAAACTTTGTGCTATCCGGCACCAACGGGACCGAGCTGTTGCCGTTCCCTCAAAACTGCCAGACACACCAGCGTTAATGTTGAAGCATACGGAGCTTTTCATCTCCGTATCTGACAACAAACACTGTTGCTTAGCAACAGCTTCTAAACAGTCGGCCCGTACCTTGGAAGCGCCTCTGTAGCTTAGCAACAGCTTCAGAGACTTTGCAGAGCCTGACTGTTGGGGAAAAAAAAGCCACGAGAAGAAAAAAAACCTAACAAAACGGCTCCTGATTTTTGCCGGTGGCTCGAGCTTGCCGGACATTTAGCCTCCGGATAACACAAAGTTTCCTGTAGTATGAAATACCTTTTAACACCTGCACGTTATGAACTTTTTGTTTGTCATCGTCAGATGCTGAAGACTCACACTTCCTTTTCATAGTGCTTGGAATACTGTAGCTGTCCAAATACCTGCATATGCAAAGAAACAAAATTCAACTATGCTACAAGAAGTAAAGACACAGGTCTATTTGACTTGTATCCCTCCCTTTTAAAATAGTCTATTGCCACTATACAACCCCAGCTCCCAAAAGGGGTTATGACAAAAGTGTGGCATTTTATATGACTGCTTATTTGGTGAAGGAGCAATAACTGCATTCAGGTCATAAGGCACAAATGTGTCAGTGTAGCTTAATGGTAGCACTCTCACCCAAGTCAGAAAGTTACAGGTACAAGCCTCATTCCAACCCTTGAACACAATCTAGGCTGATGCTTCAGTGCAGCACTGAAGGAGTGCTGTATTGCCAGAGATGATGGACTTTCACTGAGGAGGCAGGTCTACAACTTTCGAAGTTGTAGTCTTACCTCCATCGAGCTCTAGCCAACCCACGCGATTTTGACTTGATTGACCTTATTGAACCCGCCCAGCGGGCTCAGCAGGCCAATTAAGGGCCACCCGGCAACAGGTGACGTCACAGATTGTATTTCATTTGTCAAGACCTTGTGACAGATGAAATATCAGCGTTCGACAGCTGTTTGAAGCAGTCAAACACTGATAATCTGTACTCTAAGTTAATTCCTTCCTCTCAGGATGATTTAGAGATCTCTCCGGAACAGAAAGCTGAATGCTGCAATTTTTGACAGATCGCGGCCATTCTGCTTTCTGTTCCGGTGAGATGAGGCTGTAAAAGGTAAGTACATGTAAGTAAAACTACACTTTACACACACCAAACACACTTACCTCTTCACTCATGCACCCATCACTCACCTGAACACCGGACATCTTGACCCCTCCAAGCCCTTCATCCCGACGGCCCGCCTCGCTAACTTGGCGTGGTTTAACATAGAAACATAGAAGATAGGAGCAGGAGTAGGCCATTCGGCCCCTCGAGCCTGCTCCGCCATTCAATGAGATCATGGCTGATCATCCAAATTCAGTACTATGTCCCTGCCTTCTCTCCATATCCCTTGATCCCTTTAGCCTTAAGAAATATATCCAACTCCTTCTTGAATATATTTAATGAATTGGCCTCTACTGCCTTCTGTGGTAGAGAATTCTACAGGTTCACCACTCTTTGGGTGAAGAAATTCCTCCTCATCTCTGTCCTAAATGGCTTACCCCTTTTCCTTAGACTGTGACCCCTGGTTCTGGATTCCCCGGCCATCGGGAACATCCTTCCTGCATCTAGTCCGTCTAGTCCTGTTAGAATTTTATAAGTTTCAATGAGATCCCCTCTCATTCTTCTAAACTCCAGCGAGTATAAACCTAATCGACCCAATCTCTCCTCATAAGTCATTCCTGCCATCCCAGGTATCAGCCTAGTGAATCTTCACTGCACTCCCTCCATGGCAAGAACATCCTTCCTCAGATAAGGCGACCGAAACTGCACACAATACTCAAGATGTGGTCTCACCAAGGCCCTGTACAACTGCAGCAAGACATCCTTGTTCCCGTACTCGAACCCTCTCGCTACGAAGGCCAACATACCATTTGCCTTCTTAACCGCCTGCTGCACCTGCATGCTTACCTTCAGCGACTGGTGTACAAGGACACCCAGGTCTCGTTGCACTTCCCCCTTCTCCCAATCTATTGCCGTTTAGATAATAATCTGCCTTCCTGTTTTTGACACCAAAGTGGATAACCTCGCATTTATCCACATTATATTGCATCTGCCATGCTTCTACCCAATCACCCAACCTGTCCAAATCATACTGGAGTTTCTCAGCATCCTCCTCACAGCACACACGCCCACCCAGCTTTGTGTCGTCTGCAAACTTGGAGATATTACATCTAGTTCCCTCGTCTAGATCATTAATATATATTGTGAATAGCTGGGGTCCAAGGACCGATCCCTGCGATACCCCACTCGTCACTGCCTGCCACTCAGAAAAAGGCCTGTTTATTCCAACTCTTTGCTTCCTGTCTGCCAACCAGTTCTCTATCCAAGTCAATACCTTGCCCCCAATCCCATGTGCCTTAACTTTACATGCTAATCTCTTATGTGGGACCTTATCGAAAGCCTTCTGAAAGTCCAAATACACCACATCCACTGGTTCTCCCTTATCTATTTTACCAGTTACATCCTCAAAAAATTCCAGTAGATTAGTCAAGCATGATTTACCTTTTGTAAATCCATGTTGACTTTGTCCGATCCTGTCACTGTTTTCCAAGTGCTCTGCTATTACATCTTTTATAATGGACTCTAGCATTTTCCCCACTACCGATGTCAGGCTTACCGGTCTATAATTCCCCTTTTTCTCTCTACCACCTTTTTTGAATAGTGGGGCAACATTAGCTACCCTCCAATCCGTGGGTACCGTTCCAGAGTCTATCGGTTTGGAGCTGTCGGGAATCCCACATTTCACCAATGAAAATAGGGATTAGGCTAAAAGCTGCCTGTTAACTACCTGTTAACAGGCAGTTAATTGGCACTAATCCCCTTCCCGCCTCGGGGAGGCGGGTCCCAGTGTGGGTCGGGTACCCGCCTCCTTTGAAACTGGCATGGAGGTGGGTTGGGGCGGGATAGGTTCGTGCCCCCCGATTTCGGAATTTTAACCCCCCACACTTAATGGCTTTTCCCAACATTAATCCCGCCTCCACAGCCCAATGAAAATCCTGCCCGATGTCTTTCAGATGAGACATTAAATGGAAACCACATTTGCCTGTTGGATGCAAAAGATCCCATGATACTTTTTCCCCTAAAGAGCAGATGCTCTTCCAGTATCCTGGCCAACATTTATTCTTCAGCCAACGCCACCAAATCAGACTAACTGGCCATTCATCTTACTGCCATTTCTGGAACCTTGCTATGAGCAAATGGGCTGTTGCACTTGGCTACAAGACAACAGTGACTAATTCATTGGCTTTGAAAACTTTGGGATTCCCAAGGATGTGGAAGGTGCTAGCAAGTTTCTTGTACAAAATTTTCTTTAGCTTTATCTGGTACTCCTTTATAATTTCAAAAATAAAGTTGGTCACATGGTTAATGTTGGGAAAAGCCATTGAAATCAACAGATTTTTAAAACTTTTTTTGGCAATAATGCCACACAATATAAAATCCCTTCACTCATTTTTGTGATGGCATTATCTTTGACAATTTGTCATTGAAAGATACTGTAGGATTTGTTAATACAATTTTACTGCAACTTGTACAACATGGATTTGTTGACCTGGGCACTATATCTAAAAGGGTGTTTTTGAAAGTATGCAAATAGGCTACAACAGCCCTTAAAAATGAGACCCCATCTGCATATCTATGGGAACACAACCACCAGTCCAGGGTCCCACTCACCTTATTACACTGTCCAAGCAGTTGATTTGTTGATAACAATATACAGGCTGTTCCTTGCATCTCGACCCATCCACAAGCACGTTCTTTACGACACTGCTGGGCGCAGCACCCTTGGATGGGCTGACTTTAAAATCTTTGGTCTGGCCACTTGCCTCTTTTTGTTGTGTTACTGCAAAATATATGTATTTTTTAGAATTAGGACAAACTGTTTCCAATATGAAGCTTAAAAAGAAACTGTAACATAACTGTAGAGGTGAAGTGACTGGACCCTTTGGCCAAGACGCAGCCTAATTGGGTTATTTTCGGAAAAATACCCCTCACTTAAATTGGAAAAGAAAAACGATTTAGCTAGATCGACATAGTTTCGTAGATGCTCGAGATTTAAGAAACATTTAAACAAATTATTTAACATATTTAATATAAATCCCTTTATATTTCTCCAAGTTACAAAGTGTCCCTAAATTGAGTTTGAATATCCCCACTGGCACCTTCGCAATACAGCTGCTACAGGATATGTGAACATGTGCGATCTTTCTGATCTACATGCTTGGGGTAGGAACACACCATTGCAAAAGAATCCAAAGCTAAGAAATGTCAGTTTTAAGAATTAATTTTTTGGATTATAGGCGAACCCATGTTAAAAATGAATTTGAAAATGTAGGTGGTGACTTGTATTGTGGTATGGCTCCTGGGATGCCAGCTGTTTTTCAGTACGTTATCCAATTGACCGTTCTTCATGGTCAGCGAGTACTGACAAACTATTCAACCATCATGAGGAGTGGAGGATCGAGATGTTTAGCTACAATTTTCAAAAATTCTGCTTTTAAATAATTTAAAGTACTATGTGCAACCTGGTTAATACTTTATTTACTGGAAATGCACTCCCAGAGCTTACACAGCACATGTACTTTTGGAATAGCATTCACGTTTTCACAGATCTGAAGATCTTTCCCTATAGTTTGATTTTTTTTTTTTTTTTATAAAAGAAAAAAATGGGGAGAGGCGAGGAGAAATCAGAAATTATTTTATGTATGATTTTTTCTAATACAGGGTTCAGGTAATGACACTTCCTATTTAAAATGACTGTCCTTCAAATACTTGAGTCATGAAACTGTAGTCCCTCATGTTGTCAAAAGTACTTCCTTCCTCCCATTCTTGCTTAATGTTGTTACTCAGAAAAAAATCAAAAATGACAGGAACTGAATGTTTACACACATTAGGAAAGTATACTTGCATTCAAGTAGAATTACATTTCTGGAATATTTAAAAATAAAACGGCAGCATTTTCACATTGTTGCTTTTACTGTGGTTTTCCAAGTGACCCCAAACTACTGCAGCCTGCCCACATAAACCGAATAATGTTCCTCTACGTCAACTCTTAATGCAGCTACTAGACATGAATAGCTGCATCTGCAACAGCTGTGTTTGGACTCAAACACATGTACAAAATCAAGATGCATTGGAGTCAAAATTATTTCAAGCCAATTTATTACGCATGTCTAGATAATGACAGCAAAATAATTAAGCCCATTACCAGTTTTGTGTCTGCACTTTGATTCACTCTTTACTCTGCTCTCAATGAATATTGTTTGTCCTTGATTTTTCACCAGGTGCACATCCTTACAAATTTTCTGAAACGTCATCTGAAAGAAAGAAACAAAGGATTGAAGGCCAATAATTTTCCTCTAAAATTACTGAATTTTGTATAGGAGCAGATTCTGCTTTTGAGAGATGACAAAACAACACAATGAGACAAAAACACTTCTTAAAATTCAGGATGTACAAGATTGAAAACTCAAAAACTAATGAAAGCTTTGATGGTACAGAATCATTAAAGCACACTGTAGTGTAACATTTTTACATTGTTTGAATTCAACTGGCAAATAGTATTTTTAGCTCTACTGATCAACATTCTAATTAGAAGGTGTCAGCCTTGTCTCAGTGGGTAGCACTCTTGCCTCTGCGTCAGAAGGTCGTGGGTTCAAGCCCCACTCCAGAGACTTGAGCACATAATCTAGGCTGACATCACCGTGCAGTACCAAGGGACTGCTTAACTGCTGTCTTTCAATGAGATATTAAACCGAGGCCCTGTCTTCTCTCTGTAAAAGATTCCCTTGCACTATTCGAAGAAGAGCAGACGAGTTCTGGCCAATATTTATCCCTCAGCCATCAGTAGAACAGATAATCTGGTTAGGGATCTCGTTGCTGTTTGTGGGCAAAATTGGCTGCCGCAATTCCCTTCATTGCAGTGACTACACTTCAAAAAGTACTTCATTGGTTGTAAAGTGCTTTGGGGCATCCTGAGATCATGGAAGGAAACTATATAAATGCAAGTCATTTCCTTGCAAGTCCTTTATAAGGCTATCATGACTCATGATTAGACATCTCTTTAATTCTTAAGAATTTTACCTAGAGCAAATATTTCCATTGCTACATTAATTTAATTGGCTTTCTGATTGACTAGTCTTTAGTTCTATTTGCTTAAAGTGCCGAGGTTTCAGGCTTGTAGATGGACTATGCCACTAACTTTTTTTTGTTGACTGCAAATATTTATAATTAATTAACAACAAAAAAAACATTATTCAATTCCCACAAAACATACATTAAATGAATACCAATAGCTTCCTATTGAAACATTTTAATTTTGCATAAGTGGTATAAACCAAATGCTCAATGAGGATCCAGGAAATAGACAAGGCATTTATTTCTCTTTTTGATAACTTACTTGCAAGTTCTTCTTCAGATTTGATACAAATAATGCACTCTGACCCATAACAAACCAGAAGGTTCTAGGTCTGACCCCAGTCTGAGCTAAGTTAGCAGATATCAGCTAGGATGGCAGCTGTGTTCTCTAAATTGGCCTCAATGAGTCTGGGCTGTTGGGCTATGGGGAGGGGGGGGGGGGGGGGGTGGAGGGGGCGGTGGCGGTTGACAGCACATGGACGTTGTCACACATGGTCATTATTCAATGGCTTCTGCTGGAAAATGCACACGTGGACACTGGATTGAGGCCAATCGTGGGCTCAGCACTGATTTCCTCCATCGTAAAGTAGCTTTCCAATGCTCAAATGAAGATCAGCTGCTTGAAGTACCACAGGGCTGACAGAACCTATGTAACAGTACCAGAGCCATCAACACCATCAGGAAGGGCAGGGAACAGAGAATTAGGGGAATTAGCATTCCACAGTTCCTCACCAAGATATATTTACACATGTAAACTGAATCCTTTTTCACCAACAGTTCACGCAATATATAAAACTTCAATTAGGGCCCAATTAAAATAATTGGGATAGACTTTCAATGCCACCCAGGCAGATTGGCCGCCCATAATAGAAACTGCCTGACTTTAATTTCCATTAAAAGCAACGCATATGTAAATCGGACGGCTTCAGCAAGGGCTGGCCATTCTGCAACACTAGTTTTATGCCTGGGCGACAATCTACTGTATTTTGTTTGCATAAATTAGGTCATAACAGAGATCAAACTTACAGGCTTGTCCCAGTGGCTCTCTTCAGTGATGTTGCCATTACTGTCGCTGGAAGAGGCTACACTCATGAACTGCGCATGAGATCCATTACTGCCCAAACTTCCGTACCCACTGGAACCATTGTTGTAAACTGGCTAAAATGGTAAGGATAAGTTAATAGGCATTTAATGTACTAATCAGACACAAATCATGTTTACATTAGAATACACCATGTGAATTAGTTATACCTGTAGCAAGAGCTGATGAATCTGTTCAGTGATGGTCTGTATTTCAGGATTGAGCGTCTTCACTTCAGTCAACCCCGGAGTAGCAAACACATCTTCATTCAAAGGACCCCTACATATTTTGGAGGTTAAGGGGATATTTTTTGCAGTGAGCATCCTTCTTATATCATTTAAAAACACTTTTCTGTAGATTTCTGATGCACGTGATTTAGAATACTTAACATTTTGAAGGTTATTTTGTTGTTACAAAAGTCATCGTTTGATGGTTAAGCATTCATAACAATAAACCACTTCTAATTTGGTTACTTGGATACTAGGACAGTAACTCTGGTCAGAGCAACAGGGGTCAGAAACAACAATCGCTCTGTGATTTCTGTCCCTAACTTCATTCCAAATGGAAGAAACCCCGATCAAACAGCTAACCTATGCTCCAAAAAATCATTTCTTTTAAAGCTAGTTTAAAAAAACAAGTTGATTATCTAACAGTTGTGATACATAGAAACATAGAAGATAGGAGCAGGAGTAGGCCATTCAGCCCTTCGAGCCTGCTCCGCCATTCAATGAGATCATGGCTGATCATCCAAATTCAGTACCTGGTCCCTGCCTTCTCCCCATATCCCTTGATCCCTTTAGCCTTAAGAAATATATCCAACTCTTTCTTGAATATACTTAATGAACTGGGCTCCACCGCCCTCTGTGGCAGAGAATTCCACAGGTTCACCACTCTCTGGGTGAAGAAATTCCTCCTCATTTCAGTCCTAAATGGCTTACCCCTTATCCTTAGACTATGACCCCTGGTTCTGGACTCCCCGGCCATCAGAAACATCCTTCCTGCATCTAGTCTGTCCAGGCCTGACAGAATTTTATAGGTTTCGATGAGATCCCCTCTCAATCTTCTAAACTCCAGTGAGTATAAGCCCAATCGACACAATCTCTCCTCATATGTCATTCCTGCCATCCCAAGTATCAGCCTGGTGAATCTTCGCTGCACTCCTTCCATGGCAAGAACGTCCTTCCTCAGGTAAGGCGACCAAAACTGCACACAATACTCAAGGTGCGGCCTCACCAAGGCCCTGTACAACTGTAGCAAGCCATCCTTGTTCTTGTACTCGAACCCTCTTGCTACGAAGGCCAACATACCATTTGCCTTCTTAACCGCCTGCTGCACCTGCATGCTTACCTTCAGCGACTGGTGCACAATAACACCCAGGTCTCTTTGCACTTCCCCTTCTCCCAATCTATTACCATTCAAATAATAATCTGCCTTCCTGTTTTTGCCACCAAAGTGGATAACCTCACATTTATCCACATTATAGTGCATTTGCCATGTTTCTGCCCAATCACCCAACCTGTCCAAATCGTGCTGGAGTTTCACGACATCCTCCTCACAGCACACACGCCCACCCAGCTTTGTGTCGTCTGCAAATTTGGAGATATTACATCCAATTCCCTCGTCCAGATCATTAATATATATTGTGAACAGCTGGGGTCCTAGGACCGATCCTTGCGGTACCCCACTAGTCACTGCCTGCCACTCGGAAAACGACCCGTTTATTCCAACTCTTGGCTTTCTGTCCGCCAACCAGTTCTCTATCCAAGTCAATACTGTTAAGTCTGTGTGTTCTAGTTATTGTTAATAAGAATCACTGCACACAGACCACAAGAGTAAATTCAACAGGTCTTTACTAGTCGGAGGTCAGGCTGAACTGCCCAATAAATCATTACACAGCACTTATATACCGGTGTGGTCACCACCGGTATTACAGTATACAGCAGCCAAGATAAAGTAGTGCATCTCTTAAAATAGTTCTCTTAAAGGTGGAACAGTTACATACACCACAATCCTCCCTTTTTAGCTTAACAGTATATATTCCCCATTAAACATAACATAATAGCATGTATACACAACTTCATGTAAAAACAGTTCACAGATTCAGTCTCTGAGGAGGCCTCCTGATCCGAGACGGATAACGCCTTTCAGGGGTCTCTGGTTCTCGTTGCTGGGGTGACTCATCTAGTTGATCCCCTATGGATAGGACGTCATCATCAGGTATATTCACTTCTGAGGTAGATGCTTCAGGTTCACTAACTTCCTCCACGGTTGTCTCTGTCGTAACCATGGGCTCGACCCTTGTTCTCGATCCCACCAGTTGGTCAGCATGACGTCGCATTACCTTTTCACCAACATCTACCGTGTACATCAGGGGTCCTTGTCTGGCCCAAATTGTTCCAGATTGCCATTTCTCGTTTTTATAGTCCCTGGCTAACACCGGATGTCCTAATTCAAAACTCCGAGTGGGCTTGTTATTGATATGCTGGAACTGTTTGTTTTCGACTTCCCTCCGCACATTTGGTTTTAACTAGTCCAACCTGGACCGCAACCTCCTGTTATAGAACATCATGGCAGGACTTTGGTTTGTTGTTGCATGGGTGGCGTTTCGATATGCCAGTAGGAAATTGTCCACCTTGTGTTGCAGTGGAATCTGATCTTCGCTCATGGCCTTTATTGCCTTTTTGAACGTCTGTACAAACCTCTCGGCCAGCCCATTCGTAGCTGGATGATATGGGGCAGAGGTATAATGTTTCACCCCATTCTTCTTCAGGAATTTCTGGAATTCCTCTGACACGAACTGTGGTCCGTTGTCTGAACATATTTGCTCTGGCAATCCATTTCTTGCAAATATCGTTCTTAGCACCGCGATTGTCTTCTCCGAGGTAGTGGTAGTCATTTTAATCACTTCTGGCCATTTAGAATGTGCGTCCACCGCAATTAAAAACATGGAATCCATGAATGGACCAGCAAAGTCAATATGTACACGTTGCCATGGGGTTGAAGGCCATTCCCATGGATGCAGCGGTGCAATTGGAGGTGCATTTTGGACTTTTTGGCACCCTTAGCAGCTTTTCGTCAGATCCTCTATCTGTTGGTCGATACCCAGCCACCACACATAAGCCCTAGCAAGGCTTTTCATCTTGACTCCCCCCAGATGACCTTCATGTAGTTCTTTTAGAACTCTCTCTCTTAACTTAGGAGGGATAATCACCCTTGTTCCATACATCAATGTTCCCTGACAGATGGACAGCTGTTCTCGTCTTGCTGAGAATGCCGGTAACAGTGGATCACCATGGGCTGGCCATCCCTTTACTGACAATTCGTAGACCCGGGACAGTGTCAGGTCATTCCTAGTCTCCCTTTCAATATTTGTATTGGTGACAGGTAAACATTCGATGATGGTCGAGTGAAATAACTCCACCGGGTCAACCGTCGGTGCCTCCTCCTCAGTAGGTAGTGGCAGGCGCGACAGCCCATCAGCATTACCATGCTGCTTTGTACCTTTGAATTCTATCTGATATTGATGTGCCCCTAGGAAAAGGGACCATCTCTGGAGCCTCTGTGCGGTCATCACCGAAACACCCTTCTTAGGGTTAAAAATGGATACCAACGGCTGGTGGTCTGTCAGCAGTGTAAACTTCTGGCCCTGCAGGTAATGATTAAACTTCTTTACTCCCCACACAAGGCTGAGAGCCTCCCTATCTATCTGAGCATAGTTGCGCTCAGCGGAGGTCAATGATCTGGATGCAAATGCGACTGGCCTTTCCAAGCCATTTGGCAACTTGTGTGAGAGTACTGCTCCAATACCATAAGGAGAAGCATCACAAGCTAAACGAATAGGTAGCATTGGGTTGAAGTGAGCCAACACTTCCTCTGAGGTGATCAATGCCTTGCTTTTGCAAAAGGCCTTCTTACAGTCCTCGCTCCACTTCCATGGTACTTCTTTCTGCAAAAGAGCGTTCAGCGGGTGCAGCACCGTGGATAGATTTGGCAGAAACTTATGGTAATAGTTAATCAACCCTAGGAACGACCTCAACTGGGATACATTTTCCGGAGCGGGAGCCTTCACAACAGCTTCGATCTTGTCAGGTGACTTGTGCAGCCCCTCCTGGTCAATGACATGACCACAGTACGAGATCCGTTTCTGAAAGAACTCACATTTCTGGCGATTAACTCGAAGTCCATATTCCTTCAATCTGGTGAGCACCAGTTTCAAATTTGCAAGGTGTTCCTCATTGTCATCTCCTGTAATCAGGATATCGTCCAAGTAACATTGAGTGCTTGGAATTCCCTGTAATACCTGCTCCATGGCCCTCTGCCAAATTGCTGGAGCCAAAGCCACTCCAAAAACCAGTCTATTATATCGATACAAGCCTCTGTGCGTGTTGATTGTGAGATACTGGCGCGACTCTTCCTCAACTTCCATCTGTAAGTACGCTTGCGCCAGGTCTATCTTGGTGAAGTGTTTCCCGCCAGACAATGAAGCAAAGATATCCTCAATCCGCGGAAGCGGATATTGCACCGTGTGAAGCACCGGATTAACCGTGATCTTGAAGTCTCCACAGATGCGGACCTTCCCCGGTTCCCCTGGCTTGTTACTCGATGAACGCTTCATGACGGGAACAATGGGCGTGGCCCACTCACTCCAGTCTACCTTAGACAGTACTCCTGAACATTCTAGCCCTTCCAGCTCAGCTTCCACAGCAGGTCGTATCGCATAAGGTACCGGTCTGGCTTTGAAAAATTTTGGGTTTGCATGTTCTGCAATCTTGATTTTTGCCGTAATTCCTCAGTGTTCCCAGTCCCTGTTGGAACACCTCTTTAACCTCATCCAATATTTTGGACAATCGTTCAGGTTTGACATCTATTTTTCCGGAATCTACCGTTATTGCTTTTAGGGAGTGCCAGTCCATATTTATTTTCCTGATCCACTCCCGTCCCAGAAGTGGTGGACCTCCCTCAGGTAGTACATATAAGTCCATTCCTTGGTGTTCTTTGCCCTTGTGTACCACCGTGACTTTTATCTTTCCGATGGGGTATACTCTTTGCCCCGTGTATGTCTGCAATACTATCTCCGTATCCCGTAGGGGAATGTGTGAATAACCTTTTGTAATCTTGCTTATTCATGACCGTCAACGCCGATCCGGTGTCCAATTCCATCTTCACTTGGACTCCTGCTATCTGAAGTGTGACCCAGATAGTTTGTAGGTCAGCTTCCTTACTCACATTGTGAATTCTCAGACTACCCAGTTCCTTGCTGTTGGAGTCTGAATCCGAATTCTGTTCATCCGAACTCTTCTCAGCCACCTTATGTACCTTTCTGCACTTTTCCTGCGGTGACTTTTTGTTGCTGGTCTTCTTTCCTGACCGGCATACTTTAGCTATGTGACCAAGCTTGCCACATTTTCTACATTCCTGATTTTTAAACCAGCATTGGTTCTGATTGTGTGTTGTCTTTCCACAACGATAACATTTCGCTGTACCCAAAGCCATTTGATCTACGCTGAGTACCGCTGCCTTCAGCTGCATTTCCGCAGTGCCTCTCGCTGCGGCTTCGTGCGATGCTGCAATAGTGACAGCCTTATCAAGTGTAAGATCATTCTCTTCAAGCAGCCGCTTTTGTGTTCCTTCTTTCGACAATCCACACACGAATTTGTCTCAGTGCCTCGGTCAGTCTTTCCCCAAACTGACAGTATTTCGCTAGCTTACGCAGTTCAATTAAATACTCCGCGTTGCTTTCCTCTTTCAGTTGCATTCTCGCATAAAATTTAAATCGTTCCGCTAACATCAGTGGTGTGGGGTTCAAATGATTTCTCAGGACAGCAACAATATTAGCGAAAGCCTGATCCGCCGGTTTAGCTGGTGATAGAAGATGCTTGAATAGCCCGTATGTCTTCGCACCCATTGAGTTTAGTAAGGTTAGTGCTTTATCTTCATCTGATATTTTATTTGCCTTACAATAAATCTCTATGCGTTCTACATACGTGGCCCAATCTTCAACATCGGGATCGAAATAGTTGATGTTACCACGCTTAGGCATCCTCGCAATCTTGAGAAACAAAAATAATTTTTTTTCTTTTTCAAAATGGCGGTTTCCCGCGCTTGTCTTCTTCCCCCACCTACGAAAATGGCGGCTTCCCGCGTTTGCCTTTCTCCCCCGCTGGCTGTAATGGCGATTGCCGTATTGCTGCGTTCGCCCTCCCCAGCGGTTCTCAAATCGCGCCTCCCAGCCCCTCTTGCAGTCCGGTCCTTTCCCCCGGCTGCGGCCGAGTTCTCCGCGTTTTTTTATTTTTTTTTATTTTATCCCGCACCTCGCGGCCTCGGTAGCTGCCCGGCCTTTTTCCCCGGTCGCGGTCGAGCTCTCTCTCTCGACGCTGTTGCGTCTCCCAGCCCGCTTGCAGCCCGGTCTTTTACAGCGGCTGCGTTTGCATTCACTGCGGCTCCCGTGCCTTACGCTGCCCCAGTCTCAGCGCCTCTGGCCCCGACTTCTGTCCGGCTCTTTTCCCCGGCCGTGGTCGAGTTCTCCGCCCTTATAGCCTCCGTTTTTCCCTCCCCTACTTCACAGCCAACGTGGCCTACTTGCTGCTCGTCGCTGATCGGCTTACCCACCACCGTGATAGAAGGGATGATCACTGCCTGTTGCTGATGGAAGGCTTCGTGTCAGGATTCTTCCTTGCTCTTCAGACCCGAGTCTTTTCTCAGCAGGATGATGAGGGCGGATGCCTCTTCTCGACGCCCGTTAAACTGCCTTGGATATATCTCTGCCGCAGGGTAAGATCGTCATCGTCGCCACTGTTAAGTCTGTGTGTTCTAGTTATTGTTAATAAGAATCACTGCACACAGACCACAAGAGTAAATTCAACAGGTCTTTACTAGTCGGAGGTCAGGCTGAACTGCCCAATAAATCATTACACAGCACTTATATACCGGTGTGGTCACCACCGGTATTACAGTATACAGCAGCCAAGATAAAGTAGTGCATCTCTTAAAATAGTTCTCTTAAAGGTGGAACGGTTACATACACCACAAATACCTTGCCCCCAATCCCATGTGCCTTAATTTTGCACGCTAATCTCTTATGCGGGACCTTATCGAAAGCCTTCTGAAAGTCCAAATACACCACATCCACTGGTTCTCCCTTATCTATTTTACCAGTTACATCCTCAAAAAATTCCAGTAGATTAGTCAAGCATGATTTACCTTTTGTAAATCCATGTTGACTTTGTCCGATCCAGTCACTGCTTTCCAAGTGCTCTGCTATTACATCTTTTATAATGGACTCTAGCATTTTCCCCACTGCCGATGTCAAGCTTACCGGTCTATAATTCCCCACCTTTTCTCTACCACCTTTTTTGAATAGTGGGGTAACATTAGCTACCCGCCAATCCATGGGTACTGTTCCAGAGTCTATTGAGTTCTGGAAGATGACCAGCAATGCATCTACTATTTCTAGGGCCACTTCCTTAAGTACCCTGGGATGTAGATTATCAGGCCCTGGGGATTTATCGGCCTTCAGTCCCATCAATTTTCCTAACACCATTTCCCTACAAATACTGATTTCTTTCAGTTCCACCCTTTCATCAGACCCTATGTTCCCCGGCATCTCTGGGAGATTATTTGTGTCCTCCTTTGTGAAAACAGAACCAAAATATGTATTTAGTTGGTCTGCCATTTCTTTGTTCCCCATTATAAATTCCCCCGATTCTGACTGCAAGGGGCCTACGCTTGACTTCACCAATCTTTTTCTCTTCACATATCTATAAAAGCTTTTACAGTCAGTTTTTATGTTCTCTGCAAGCTTACTCTCATTCTATTTTCCCTTTCTTAATTAATCCCTTTGTCCTCCTTTGTTGAATCCTAAACTGCTCCCAATCCTCAGGATTATTGCTTTTTCTGGCCAATTTATATGCCCTCTCCTTGGACCTTATGCTATCCCTAATTTCCCTTGTTAGCCACGGTTGGGTCACCTTTTTTGTTTTATTTTTATGCCAAACTGGGATGAACAAATTCTGTAGTTCATCCATTTGGTCTTTGAATGTTTGCCATTGCCTATCCACCGTCACCCCTTTGAGTGCCATTCCCCAATCAATCCTACCCAACTCGCTCCTCAGACCATCATAGTTTCCTTTATTTAAATTGAGGACCCTAGTCTCCTAGTCAACTACTTCATTCTCCATCTTAATGAAGAATTCGATCATATTATGATCGCTCCGACCCAAGGGGCCTCTTACAACAAGATTGCTAATTAATCCTTTCTCGTTACATAATACCCAGTCTAAGATGGCCTGATCACTGGTTGGTTCCTCGACATATTGGTCCAGGAAACCATCCCGTAAACACTCCAGGAATTCCTCCTCCACAGTATTGTTACTCATTTGGTTGGCCCAGTCTATATGTAGATTAAAGTCACCCATGATGACTGCTGTGCCCTTATTGCACGCTTCTTTAATTTCTCTTTTAATGCCATCCCCAACCTCCGCCTTACTGTTTGGAGGTCTATAAACCACTCCCACTAACGTTTTTTTCCCCTTAGTATGTCTCAATTTTACCCATACAGATTCCACCTCATCAGAGCTAATATCCTTCATTACAATTGTGTTAATCCCTTCTTTAACCAGTAATGCTACCCCACCTCCCTTTCCTTTTTGCCTATCTTTCCTGAATATCGAATACCCCTGGATGTTGAGTTCCCAGTCCTAGCCTTCCTTGAGCCACGTTTCCATAATCCCAACCAAATCATATTCGTTTACCTCTATTTGCGCAGCCAATTCATCCACCTTATTACAAATGCTCCTCGCATTAAGACACAAAGCCTTCAGGCTTGTTTTTTTAACGCTCTTAGACCTATTCGAATTATTATTTACTGTGGCCATGTTTGATTTAAACCATTGATTTCTCTGACTGCCACTTTTGTTTTTCTCCTTCCTATCTTTTGCTTTTATCCTTGTTTCCCTTTCCTCGGTCTCCCAGCTCAGGTTCCCAACCCCCTGCCATTTTAGTTTAAACCCTCCCCCACAGCACTAGCAAACACTCCCCCTAGGACATTGGTTCCAGCCCTGCCCAGGTGCAAACCGTCCGGTTTGAACTGGTCCCACCTCCCCCAGAACCGGTTCCAATGTCCCAGGAACTTGAATCCCTCCCCCTGGCACCATTCCTCTAGCCCCATGGTCATTAATTCAGGGAATTTTGGGATTTATAGATGAAAATTTTCCTTCCACATTCTCTCTCCCGTCCTCCTGCTTCTCTCGTACCCAGCCACAGCTTACAATTTCTGCAACCCCTGGAGCGTCTGACCAACATCCATGCTATAAATTGCTCATAACCCAATTGAAAACAACAATGCAGGGGAGAGAAAAAAAACACTTTTACACTGAAGCAGGCAACGCAAAAAAAACCTTAGGATTCCATTTAAAAAAAAAGGTCCAAATTTCAAGTTCGCTCAAATCATGAGCATATTCATAAAAATGTAAAACTACTTGCGTTCGGACTTTGTGCCTTCCAATTATGAAGGATACTTTTCTGCTCCAAGGATTAACAAAGCTTGACCAACTGGTGTCAATTGTGATGTATTCACCATTCTGAGTGCAGAATCGGACAGGTGAATGTTCAAAAGGTTGTCCAGCATGTTTCAGTACTGAAAGAATGAGGAACATGTTAAATAAGACTAAATTAAACCAATTTCCTTACATCTGGTAACTCAATAACCAACAATTCATTAACCACTCAAACCAGAGTGCTTAAATCTTGGAGTGATTGCATATTTTTGCATCATTAAAAAAAACTCATGGAACTAGCAACGTAATTCTTACTAAGGTATAATCTCCTTCACCAACCATTTAAAAAAAAAAACAGTAGTTAGAATCAAAAAAATGGTACAAGAGGTTAATACTAAACTAAAATTTGACCGTATCTACACTGACTGCATGAAACACATTTAGAGTAATGACTATCCTTTCTTGAGACATTGAATTCATATAGGAACAGGAGTAGGCCATTCAGGCCCTTGAGCCTGTTCTGCCATTCAGTTAGATCATTGGTGATGATCTGAAGCAAAATATCAATTGAGTTTTACTTCATTACATCTCAATATAGCTCCTTTAGAAATTCAAGCTATTAGTTCTTACTATTGGAAAGACCGCATTGCTGCTGGTAGCAAATGAGTCCCATAGTTGCTGTGGGAGGAAACTACATGATACAATAATCATACATGGATTCAGGAAAGAGACTTGGTGAACTGAATTGGCCTTCTCTCATGTTTCTTAATTGTGGACACAACTGCTGCCAGCAGTAACTTGACTATCCAGCCTCTGGCTGCAAACAAATTCCAATTTTTCCAATTACATTAGCACCAATAATAAGTAGTCATCACTGGCCCCCAAAATGGGGAGAGGTTACTTACCACATAGAAAGGGGACTGGCACCATAAACCAAGACATGAAAAGTTTGAAAATTGGTCCGTCTCCCCCATGCTGGTTTAATTTAACATCTTGGCCCTCTTCCTGTCCTTAATACTGTAACCACTTCAGTTCATCTTCATCCCCCCCAAAAATCAATACACCAGCCCGATCCAATTGAAATAACATATAAATAGCTCACACTGCAGCAGGTATCTCTGGTCTGTTCCTTAGGAAAAATTGCTGACATCACTATCCGATTTATAGTAGCCAATCTGTTCCT
The DNA here is from genome assembly GCF_052327205.1 of Somniosus microcephalus. NCBI lineage: Eukaryota > Metazoa > Chordata > Chondrichthyes > Squaliformes > Somniosidae > Somniosus > Somniosus microcephalus. The sequence continues at coordinate 92,628,548 of NC_140992.1, read as the reverse complement.
AGGCATGGAGAAAAATCATGCTTGCCAATTTAAAAAAAAATATCAACAAGCTTACTTTTCTTATGAATGCCTAGCATCAAAGGTTGATCATCAGGGTGCAGATGCATCAGCACAGGTGTTCCGATGAGGTCCTGAGGCAAATAACCCAACAAAGGAACAGCCCTTTAAAAGAAAATGCAACATTCTGATATTCTGCAAAATACACATCTACAATAAGATTTTTATTAAAGTGTAAAATGTCAAGTCTGTGCTTTGATACACAAATGATGGATAAAAAGCACACAAACTGGGCAAACAGAACTGTCGTCAAAAACCCACTAATTGTAGATAATAACAGAGGAAACACCAATTTGGTTGTCATGGTAACATTGTGTTTCCCCTAGTTGGATATTTACCACCTTACTTCCCATCCCTCAAAATCTATTCACCACCTGCTGGTCCCTTCTATAGGTCACAGAGTGGTGTACTTCATTGTCAAATTCAAGGAAGCGGGAGAAGGCAACTTAAAGACGACAATTTAGCTTAGGGAAGAAAAACGGGAGGCAAAGTGAGAAGTGAATGAGGAAACCATTTTTTTTGGAAATGATGACCAGTTCTGAATTATTCAAACTTGTATTTTGTACCATTCTCATTAAAAATGTAAACATTGCATTTACACTATTTGGCCAGTAGGGGACATTGCAAACCACATAAGGCAGGTTTTCAAAACATTTTTTGCTCACCTGGAGAGGATAACTACTTATTTGGAATTAATAGTTTATCGGAACTTAAAAAAATATGGGCTTGAATTTTTAGTAAAGAAAGCACCAAGCTCTCCTTAAGTTGTAAATGGTTTTCTAACCAATATGCATGCAAGATATCTTAAGTAGTGCACTCATACCTCTCATCAACATCCTGGAACACGCAGCTGGGTGTGTGAGTCGTGGTAAAAACCCGCTTATGAGGGATTCTTGGTGCTGAAAAAGTGTTATTTTTTTCAATAAAATTGGCAAAGACATAAAAATAGACATTGTAATTTTAAAGAGTTAACAATGTTGTGTACAATTTTGCTACTTGGAGTCCACTTAGCTAAATTAGCCTGGGATCAGACCTCCATTATTGCAAAACAGCTTTCTAATGTCATCTAGAAACTAAAACTCTTAAAATATAATGCTCAACCCAACAATTCACATCTCCATGGTTTTACTCAAGCACACTTGAATGCATAGTTAATGGATGTCAAATGAAGTTTGTGTATAAAAAAAAATTCACACAAAATGTAAAACCTACTAAAACTTTAGAAATCCAAAATATTAATAATTATTCATTTACTTTGAACTGAAAGTAATCTCACTGCACAAATATTTACAAATTATGGAATGTTACCTATCATTTTGGTGAGAATAATGTCCTCTATAATCCTGACTGATAACTGATATATTTGCACTATACAGTCTTGATAATATCAAACTGTGTTATATTGAAGATCTTCCTATAAATCCAAGTTTCGGCCTGGTACCATTCTCCAGAATAAAATTGTACTGAATTTTACTTTGATATGTCAAAGTAAAACCTCAATATATCAAAGTCATTTGTGGCTTCACTCAACTGTACGGACCTGCTTCTCATCCGACCCCATTTCCCTGGAGTATCTAGCTGGTCTCCCAACTGTCCTAGGTTGCTGCAATCAGTCGAACAGTCAGCACTGCTTTTATGTGTCACTGGGCTTGTTGGCTGGAAAGTGGTGGGCCCAGCAGCATACAAAACAACAGATTTTAATAAGGATCACTTATTGGTGGGTTTATCCATCAATAAGGAAGCAACAATGAGGCAATGTATGGGCTGTAGGAGACCAAGCCAGGAGCAGAAATCTCAATACAAAATTGGTGTTCCCTTGGACTTTAATATATTGGAGACTCCGCTGTGCATATATTTTTGGAAATGTAGATTTGTTTTATCTTGCTCTATAAAGTTGTGCAATTTGAACATTCATGGCTTTGTTTACATGTGGTATAGAGCCGGCAGTGAGATAATGAATGTATTTCTTTTTTATTTGTTCCTGGGATGTGGGCGTTGCTGGCAAGGCCAGAATTTATTGACCATCCCTACTACTGCCCGTCTCTACTCACTCATATCTACACACATGATCAAACACTATAGGACGTATCTGTCTTGTGCTCCCAGGGTTCTGGATGTGCCATGTGAAAAGTAACTGGTCAAAGTTAAACAAAATGGGTTACAAAATGTAAACTGATAACGAATAAATATTCAGTTCTCAGGAAATTATTTGGGAGGAGGAGGAGTGAAGCTGGCTCAGTGAGCTGAAGGAACTTTTCACCTTCCACATGTTCTTATATACGGCATGTTATATTAAATCAGAAGACTCTTACCTTCATATCCAGAGTGCACCCTTTCAGCAAGCAACAGACAGCATAGTTGTTCATCATCTTCAGATGCTCGCACCTTTGAGAGATAAGGCGTCATACGAAAGGGATAATAATAGATTCTGCGAACTCGCTGCTGGTCTCCACTGTGAAATAGATGCCAGCAATAAGTCCAGAGCAGGGGCCCCCAATATAATATACACCATGAAAAGCAAGCACCAGTTCCTCAAATGGTATAAAATACTCTTTAGTAGGAGGGAAGCCAGATTCTTCATCTTTAGCAAACTATAGCATTAACTGTTAAAATATGTACATCATACAAATCGTATTATTGCTAGTAAACTGTGGATTGACAATTAATTTGATGCATTACGTCAGGTACTCCTTCGGTGCAGATATCATGCACCAACTACATGGTGTATCCTGGCTAACACCTACCCTTAGAACCAGATTATAACCAGGTCAGTGAGACAGAGTGATGCGCCATCAAAAGAGGGAACAAGCATCAAAAGAAAACTACCCCCACCAACTTCTGAGCATATACTTAAAAAAGAGTGAGAAGGGGTTGAAACAGCATGTTAAACCACAAAAACAAAGCTTAAGTGGTTTATTGTCATCTCAATTCCAAAACACGGTCTTTCAATTTCCAATGCTACAATTCTCTTGTACATATAGTCCAATAATACATACCAAAAACAGCCAATATCACTAACAGTTTTACTTAAATTACACTGGCGTTGAATGGCAGTCTAGTAACAAGTAGTCACTGCATTATGTCACTGGCCAAATACTTTCTCAGCAACGACATGGTCGTCTGTTCAGTAAATAAATAATAAACAACAGTTTTTACTGCAACTTGAAAAATGTATTTCAATAACGCTTCTGTTGATCTTGAAAGGGAATTGTTTGAACTGTTCTCAGACAAAAAAAAACAGGTCTGGTAAATGAAGATGCCAATGCAACAAAGGGCCAAGGGATTTACAGTACAGTAGGACGATACAAGGTGGGGGGGGGGAGCATTCACAATGTAAGGACATGGACAAATGAAGCCCTTAATTAAGTTGTCAATTTTGAGACGAGACAAGTGCTAACAGAACAAAGAACTCAAAAAGGGTATGATAACAGATTAAAAAAGATCACACTACTCATTTACTACTCGGAGGTCACGGAAGTGTTCTGTTTAATGGAGCATCCCTTCTTGTGAATGCAAGATAATAGAACCCCACCCACCCCTTAGTGTGGACCCCCAATCTTTCAGATTCAAAGTGCCCTTGTATTATAAATGCAAGTGCTTCAGCATACACGAGCTTTGGAAATCTTTGTGGAGGGAGTTTTAGCACTGAACTCTCATGGCTCACCAATTCCAAACTCCTTAAACCCAAAAAGCCACGCATGGACATGGTGTGAATATTTAAAAAGCAAATCGAAGGAATGCCTGGACAATTCTCACATGTTAAACCTATTATGATAAATCTAATTCTCCTTTTCTCCACTCAGATCACATCATTGACTGCAAGATTTATTCCCAGTCTTCCTTTGCACACAAGCCTTTCCCTCCTTAATTCACTAAACTCCAGTCCTTCCAGTACTCACCTAATGCGGCAGAAGAAAGACTTTTCCTGCACACAATCTGGAGGTGATGAACCTGAAAGACAGTTACAGTAACAAATTATGGAATTGCACTTAAATTGCTGGAAAGGGAGACAGGAAGGAAAGATTGTCTAAAAGCTGTGCTGGTATAGTGAAGCGGCACAGAATATTCATTATTAATTAAGTCTTTTGTGAAGGTCTAAGTGACCGGGTGCAAAAGATCAAATCTAGAAGTCACATTTGGCAACAATTTTATCATCTGGTACAATATTCTTTCCTGTGTATTTTGTCATAGAACCAGGTGCTACCAAGTTTAAAAATAACACATTGGTAGTTACTTCCAAAATGAAAAAGAGAAACACCAACATGTTCCAGTTGAGCTTTGGGGGGGGGGGGGGGGGGGTGGGGGGGCGGCAAAAGGGAACCCGAGATCCCCTGGTTTATAGGAATCAGGAGAGGCAGTGACACAGGCACTGTTATATTTGGCTTTTTAGTTAATATGGAAGTAATACAAAGTCAGGAGCAAGGTTTCTGTATTAAGCTGAATGCAACAGGCCACTGCCTCTCCCACTCCTGTCACCAAACTCAAAGTTTCATGACCCATAGCCATTCACTTCCCATTTTGCTGCGAAGGAAGAAATTCCTTGGCGGAAGCAAATTCCCTGAAAATTTCCATGGCTGTAGAGATGAGGCATGTGTGGAGACGAGCAAACAGGTTAGATCAGGTGTGTCGTGATCAATAGCATGTCATTCTGTAGTGGACACTAGGTGGAGCTGTGTAGAGCTGTATATAGCTGTATGTTTAAGACTACATTACCCATGAGGCACTAGGCTACCCAGGAGGCAACAGTCAAGATGGCAGCCTGCACACAGGAGCACACATGGAAGCCTCTACAGATACTGTACCTAGAGAACGTGTACTGAATAAATAACTAGCTAGAAGCTAGCTGTGTTCATAATAAGAATGTCTATTTATTAATGAACACAACATGGTACCAGGGTGGTGAAGATCTGCTGAAAATTGTGAAAAGCGACATGGAGAATTTGAAGCCACCAGGAGGTTTGAATCTCGAGGGAAATGTCGACTACAATTGGCAGACTTTTAAACAACAATTCGAACTCTACATTGCAGCCATCGGATTCGGTACGAAGCCAGATGCAAGGAAGATAGCGTTGCTGCTTACGGTTGCAGGCCCACAGGCGATAGAGGTATTTAATACATTTGTATTTAAACCAGCGGAGAACAGAAAAAAATTAGGAGATGTGCTAAAAAAATTTGATGCACATTGCTCTCCCAAAAAGAATGAGACGTATGAAAGATACATCTTCCGTTCTCGGACACAGCAACAAAATGAGACTTTTGTTAGCTTTATAACTGATCTGAAACTGAAAGCACAGACATGTAATTTCTCTGAGCTCAAAGCATCCATGATTCGTGACCAGATTGTGTTAGGTATTCATGATAAAAAAGTCAGGGAACGTCTGTTGAGAGAAATCGAACTAAATTTGGAAAATGCAGTGAAAATATGCAAAGCCAGCGAGCTAGCTCGAAATCACGTGAAGACTTTCAGCGAAATCAATAATGATGCGAATGTAATGAGTGATAATGCTGCTGTCAGGGAAGAAACGTGGGCAGAACAGAAATGAAAAGCAATCGGACTATGAAATTTTTAATTGTAAATGCTGTGGTTACAAACACCAGTTAAGACAATGCCCAGCGTTTGGAAAAATGTGCACAAAGTGTAATGGAAAGAATCACTTTGCCAAACAATGCTTTTCAAAAGTAAAAACGACGAACGGGCAATGAGTTAATGTGATTGAGGACACTGATGTAAGTGAGACATTTTTTGTAGGAATGGTGTCATGTGACGATATCAAAAAAGATACAGAAAATGTGCAGCCCTCAGAAATAGACAATGCTGAACATAAAGTTAATGCAGTAAAAGAGGACAAATGGATGATCCCACTGCAGATAAATGGAGCATTAGTTACATTGAAACTGGACACTGGGGCAAAAGCAAACTTAATCAGTATGAGTGACATTAACAATATGAAAGAAAAGCCCAAAATACAGAAAAAGTCAGTACTACTGAAGGACTATAATGGACAGAAAATAGATAGCTTAGGTGTATGCAGACTTAAAGTGACAGTCAAAGACAAGGTGCATCATCTCATGTTTTCTGTTGTGGCTGAAAGGCTTGATTCACTACTGGGTGACAAAGCTTGTGAGGACTTAGAACTGGTCAAAAGAGTCTACCGTATAAACTGTGCCATAAGCAGACCAGATGACTCGGTGGATTCTGAAGTGAATAATTTCCAGGATGTGTTCAAAGGATTTGGAGTTCTACCATTCACTTAAGATCCAGCTAAAGCAGGATGCTCAGCCAGTGGTACATGCTCCACAAAGAGTTCCAGCACCCCTGCGTGACCGGCTCAAGAATGAACTGGACAGAACGACCACACTAGGAGTCATCAGGAAAGTCGAAGAGCCAACAGACTGGGTTAACTCCATGGTATGTGTAAAGAAAAAGAACAATGATCTAAGAATATGCATGGATCCAAAGGACTTAAATGCAAACATAAAACGTGAACACTACCAGATTCCCAAGCGAGAAGAAATCACCAGTGAAATGTCAGGTGCCAGATCCTTCACAAAGCTCGATGCCTCAAGGATTTTGGCAACTAAAACTGGATGAAGAGAGCACCAAATACTGTACCTTCAACACACCATTTGGCAGGTATTGTTTCCTCAGAATGCCTTTCGGGATAATATCTGCATCTGAAATCTTTCATAGAGCGATGGAACACATAATTGAAGGTCTGGAAGGAGTTTGGGTCTATGTTGATGACATCATCATCTGGGGCTCCACACTGAAAGAACACAATGAGAGACTGACTAAAGTGCTACAGAGCATACGCCGGAATGGACTGAAGCTCAACAAAGCCAAGTGTCAGTTTGGCATCCAGGAAGTCACTTTCCTAGGAGATAATCTATCTGGTAAAGGAATAGAGCCAGATATGGAAAAAGTAAACGCCATACTCAAAATGCCCCAACCCACTGACAAAAAAGGAGTGCTACGCATCATGGGGATGATAAACTTCATTGGAAAGTTCATTCCTAACTTGTCAGCCAAGACAGCCTGTCTGCGAGACCTGCTACATAAAACAAATGAGTTCGCATGGACAGAAAGACATGAACAAGAGTGGATAAACCTCAAAACAGTGCAGACAACCACACCTGTACTCACCTTCTTTGACCCAACAAAAAGAATCAAAGTGTCAACGGGTGCATCAAAAGATGGCCTAGGTGTGGTCTTGCTACAAGCAGATGGTGAAGATTGGAAGCCTGTTGCCTATGCCTCCAGGTCTATGACTGATACGGAGTGTCGATACGCCCAGATTGAAAAGGAATGTCTAGGCTTGGTAGTTGGACTAGAAAAGTTTCATGGCTACATATATGGACTTCCCACCTTCACAGTTGAGATAGACCACAGCCCTCTGGTTGCCATCATAAAAAAAAAACCTGAATGAGATGTCTCCAAGGATTCAACGACTCATGATGAAGCTGCAAAGATATGACTTTGAACTGATCTACACACCAGGCAAATACATAGTGTTAGCAGATGCACTATCCCGAGCACCCACAATGAGTCATGTGAGCTCTACTGAAGAAGACGTGGATGTTCATGTGAGTATGGTCACTGCTGCGCTGCCCGTGTCAGACACAAAATCAAAGCAAATAGCAGAAGAAACAGTAAAAGATACAGTATTACAAACAGTAATAGAGAACATTCATCATGGTTGGCCAAAAGGTTCCTGTCCAAAGTACTATCACATCAGGTCAGAGTTAAGTGTCGCAAGTGGACTATTACTAAAACAGAACAGAATAGTCATTCCACAGGCTCTACGTCAAGACATGCTCAAAAGGATTCATGAGGGACACCTCGGAATTGAAAAATGCAAAAGGAGAGCAAGAGACACTGTTTATTGGCCTGGCATAAATAAGGACATTGAGAACATGATAGGCATATGTGAGACATGTCAGAAACACCAAAGCAAACAAGCAAAGGAACCAATGATAGTAGCTGACATACCAACAGCAGCATGGCAAAAGGTTGGTATGGACCTTTTTCATTTAAATGGTAAAGACTATCTAAGTGATTGACTACTATTCTAACTATCCTGAGATGGCGCTGCTCTCAAGCAACACAGCAAGCAGTGTCATAATGCATGTGAAATCCATCTTCGCCAGACATGGAATTCCCAGGATTGCCGTTAGCGACAATGGTCCGTGCTTCAACTGTAAGGAGTGGCAACAGTTTGCAGCACATTATGACTTTCAGCACATCACATCCAGTCCTTTGTATGCTCAGTCAAATGGTAAGGCAGAGAAAGGTGTTCAAGTTCTCAAGCAGCTACTGAAGAAAGCAACAGAAAGCAAGTCTGATCCTTATCTCGCCCTGCTGAGCTACCGAGCCTCACCTTTAGACTGTGGTTCTTCACCTGCTGAACTACTAATGGGTCGCAAGTTGCGTACCACGCTACCCTGCTGTGCAAAAGAACAGCAAAGTGAGGAACTGAGACAGAGACTTCAACTGTTAAAGCTGAAACAGAAATCATACTATGACAAGTCATCCAAAACTCTAAAACCATTGACAAAGGATGATGTTGTCAGGATTGAGGATCCAGATGCATGGAACAGGAAAGCTACAGTTCTTGAGGAAGTAGGACCAAGGTCATACACTGTTAGAACTGAGGAAGGACAGATTCTCAGGAGGAACCGCCGTTCCCTCCTAAAAACACAAGAGACTATTCAAGACCAGATTGATGACAATGCCGCAACTGCATCTCGTCATTCACCGCCAGAACAATCTCATGAAGACACATCAGACTTACCCGTGTTGAGAAGATCCACACGTGAAGTAAAAGAGCCTGATAGACTTAATCTTTGAGTGCAATGTAAAGCTTTGAAAATGTGTTGACTGTTTTGAAAATGTTTATGTTTATAGAGCACTAACAAAAGTGTTACTGATATTATCTTTATTGTTTTCTTGAAAGTTGATTGATATTGATTTTGTTAAACCTCAAAGAAAGGGGGATGTAGTGATCAATAGCATGTCATTCTATAGTGGACACTAGGTGGAGCTGTGTAGAGCTGTATGTTTAAGACTACATTACCCATGAGGCACTAGGCTACCCAGAAGGCAACAATCAAGATGGCAGCCTGCACACAGGAGCACACATGGAAGCCTCTACAGATACTGTACCTAGAGAACGTGTACTGAATAAATAACTAGCTAGAAGCTAGCTGTGTTCATAATAAGAATGTCTAGTTATTAATGAACACAAGGTGTAACATCAGGCTAATGCAAGCCACCTGTTCCAAGGTTGGGAAATATATATATGGGGCTGATTTTCATCCCCTCTGGCTGATGGGAACGGGGCAGTCATGAGATCTAAATAGCAGTAAATCACGTACCCGCTGTTCCCGCTGACTTCTGGGTCTCTGCCATTTTGGTGGGGGCCTTGAAATGGGGTCCACTGTAAATAGGCTGGAGCCTCATTAACTTATGAAAATTGGTATCCTACGCCATCAAAAAGGACCCCGTTGCAATTTCCAAAAATCAATGGACGTGTGTGCACGGCAGATGATTCCCGCTGGTATTTGGCATTGACCAGCCATCCTTGAAGGGACCACTGCAATCCACTCAAATAAGTGGGAAATAAACTGTAATGAAATCTGTTTGTCTTGATCCTGTATTCGTTTTGCACTCATGTATATTACCCTCCCCCACTGTGTGTAGTTTCACTTCCTCTTCCCCGACTAACCTGGGAGGTTCCAGGTCTTGGCTCTTGGCTCCGCCCCGGACTTCTCTTACATAAAGAGCCCAGGATCTGTATGACTCATTCCTGTGAACCAGTCGGCGTGTTGAGATGTTAGCTCTGATCTTAGTGATTAAAAGCCAACTTGTTTAAGTCTATAACTTCTAGTTTTGTGGTTATTGAAGGCCCATCAATTTTAATCACTAAAGAATACTAGGATGGATTGACTCCTAAAACCAGAGCGTCTGGACTTGGATCCACATTCTGCTGAAGCATCAAATCAATTTGGACACTGGCTCAAATGCTTCGAACTCTTCACGGGGGCCTCATCCGCTAGCGAGGTAGATAAACTGAGTCTACTGACTACTCGCGTAAGTCATCGGATTTATTCGTTCATCCGGGACGCCACCTCTTACACGGGGGCCATCACTATCCTGAAGGCCCAATACCAGAGGCCGGTAAACGAAGTGTACGCCAGACATCTGCTGGCTACACGCAGGCAGCGACCAGAGGAATCAATGGACGATTTCTTACAGGGCCTAAAGGACCAGGTCCGGGACTGTAACTGCAAGGCCGTGACGGCCAACGCGTACTCTGACGAATTGGTCCGCGATTCCTTCATCACGGGCCTCAAATCGAATTATATCCGGCAGAGACTGCTGGAGAAGGAGGTCCTGGACTTAAAAAAGGCAGTGGCCACTGCGCGATCGCTGGACGTGGCCCAGAGAAATTCTGACTCTTATTCTTCCGGCCATGCGGCCCTCACCGCCTCGTGCACGCCGAGGGGGCCGCCATCTTGGAATCAGCCATCTTCCCCATCCAGGTCTCAGACCAGCTCTACGCCGCCAGAGTCCCCACACAGAAGTTCACCCAGGAGTCCTACTACAGCGGCAATGTCGAGAGGCCCAAAATGCTACTTCTGCGGCCAGGCCAAGCACCCCAGACAATGATGCCCAGCGAAGGATGCTACATGCTTCAAATGTAAGAAAAAGGGGCATTTTAGCAAAGTCTGCAGGGGGAATCCGATTTCCAACTCCGTCACCGCCTCGTGCGTGCTGTGCGGGCCACCATCTTGGGATCCGCCATCTTTTCCCGACTCAACGGCCGCCCAGGGCCCAACAGTGGCTTCGATCACGGTGGATCAATCCAGGCCACACCCATTGACAAAATCCATGATGGACATACAGGTAAACGGGAATTTAACGAAATGTTTAATTGACTGTGGGAGTACCGAGAGTTTTATCCACCCTAGCCTGGTACGGCGGCACTCATTAACGGTAACCCCTACATGGAGCAGAATTGCTATGGCTGCTAAGCCCCACACTTCGGACATTTTGGGCTACTGTGTGGTAACACTGACTGTAAAAGGCACGGACTACAAGGATTTAAAACTCCTCGTGATGCCAGAACTCTGTGTTAATGTAATCTTGGGCCTGGACTTCCAGTGCCACCACGAAAGTGTCACGCTAGCATATGGCGGGTCCCAGCCGCCGCTCACAATCTGTGGCCTATCAACCTTAAAAATCAGCCCGCCCTCTTTATTCGCTAATCTCGCTCCGAAATGTAGGCCCATAGCGACCAAAAGTAGACGGTACAGTCTGGAAGACAGACACTATCAAGGCGGAAGTGGACAGACTCCTGCGGGAAGGCATTATTGAATGCAGTACCAGCCCGTGGCGTGCCCAAGTAGTCATAGTTAAAAATAGCGAAAAGAAATGGATGGTAATTGACTACAGCCAGACTGTTAATATTTATACCCAGCTGGACGCCTACCCTTTACCCCGCATATCAGAAATGGTCAACCAGATTGCGCAATACCGAGTCTTCTCGACTATCGACCTCAAATCCGAGTATCACCAGCTCCCCATTAGAACGGAGGACCGCCCATACACCGCCTTCGAGGCGAACGGGCGCCTCTACCATTTTCACAGTGCCCTTCGGAGTAACAAATGGGGTCTCGGTCTTCCAACGTGAGATGGACCGCATGGTTGACGAGAATAAACTACAAGCTACCTACCCCTATCTGGACAATGTCACTATCTGCGGGCACAACCAGCAAGACCACGATCTAAATCTTGCGAGATTTTTAAAAACTGCCCTAAAGCTGAATCTAAGCTACAATGAAGACAAATGTGTCTTCAACACAACCCGTCTCTGTATCCTCGGCTGTGTGGTGGAAGATGGGGTAATTGGACCGGACCCTGACCGATTACGCCCCCTAAAAAGGAACTGCCCCTGCCACACAATCCCAAAGCTTTAAAAAAGGTGCTTGGGATTTTTTTCGTACTATGCCCAATGGGTGCCCAATTACTCTGATAAGGCCCGATCCCTCATTAAATCGACGTCCTTCCCACTATCAGCTGAAGCTCGGGAGGCTTTCACCAGTATTAAACAGGATATTGAAAGGGCTGCAGTGTGTGCAGTGGACTAATGCATTCCCTTTCAAGTCGAAAGCGATGCGTCAGACTTTGCCTTAGCTGCGACCCTCAATCAGGCTGGGAGACCTGTGGCCTTCTTCTCCCGAACCCTTCAGGGACCTGAAATCAGGCACTCTTCTGTCGAGAAGGAGGCACAGGCTATAGTGGAGGCAGTGCGGCACTGGAGACACTACCTAGCCGGCAAACGTTTCACCCTGCTCACCGACCAGCGGTCGGTGGCTTTCATGTTTAATAACAAAGGGGGAAAATCAAGAATGACAAAATACTCAGGTGGAGGATCGAACTATCCACGTTCGACTATGATATTATGTACAGGCCGGGAGCCCTTAATGAACCCCCAGATGCCCTATCGCAGGGAATGTGTGCCAGCATTCATACGGACAAATTACAGGGTCTCCACAATGACCTCTGTCACCCAGGGGTCACCCGACTATACCATTTTATAAAGTCCCGCAATCTGCCCCACTCCATCGAGGAGGTCAGGGCAATGACCAGAGCCTGCCGCATCTGTGCGGAATGCAAGCCTCGTTTCTACAGGCCTGACCGTGCACACCTTATCAAAGCCACACGGCCATTCGAGCGCCTAAGTCTGGACTTCAAGGGACCCCTTCCCTCTGCCGACCGTAACGTATACTTCCTCAATATCATTGATGAATATTCCCGCTTCCCCTTCGCCATTCCCTGCCCAGACATGACCATTGCCACGGTCATCAAGTGTCTCTGTAATCTATTCTGCATGTTTGGCATGCCGAACTACATACACAGCGATAGGGGGACGTCATTCATGAGTGACGAGCTGCGCCACTTCTTGCGCTCGAAGGGGATAGCCACTAGCAGAACCACTAGCTACAACCCCCGGGGTAATGGGCAAGTGGAAAGGGAGAATGCTACTGTTTGGAAGGCTGTCACGTTAGCCTTAAAGTCAAAAGGCCTTCCGACCTCCCGTTGGCAGGAAGTCCTCCCAGACGTGCTCCACTCCATAAGGTCTCTGTTATGTACTGCCACTAAATCTACTCCTCACGAAAAGATGTTCGTTTTCCCCCGGAAATCCACCTCGGGCATATCTCTACCCGTGTGGCTGACGTCTCCGGGGACAGTACTATTGCGGAAGCACGTGAAAGGCCATAAAACGGACCCCCTTGCGGAAAAGGTACAGCTCCTCCATGCAAACCCTCAGTACGCCTATATCGAATACTCTGACGGGCGAGAGGACACCGTTTCCATAAAAGACCTCGCTCCCTCGGGGAGCGGAGAGAACGATGGGAGACTACCCGATGAAGACCTACACTACAAAGAGACAGGACGCCCAGAGGTATCAATACCCAACTTTAACCTGGAGGACACTGCAGATAACCTGGAAGACACTGCGGAGGCCCGGACAGCAGAGGAACCAGAATCCACTCCCCTAGAGGCACCCCAACCGGCTTTGCGCCGATCACCGAGAACTGCAAAACCTCCTGACAGACTCACTTATACCAACTTTTAAGAAACATCACCCCGATGGACTAAATCTATAGAAGGGGTGAATGTAATGAAATCTGTTTGTCTTGATCCTGTATTCGTTTTGCACTCATGTATATTACCCTCCCCCACTGTGTATAGTTTCACTTCCTCTTTCCCGACTAACCTGGGAGGTTCCAGGTCTTGGCTCCGCCTCTAACTTCTCTTACATAAAGAGCCCAGGATCTGTATGACTCATTCCTGTGAACCAGTCGGCGTGTTGAGATGTTAGCTCTGATCTTAGTGATTAAAAGCCAACTTGTTTAAGTCTATAACTTCTAGTTTTGTGGTTATTGAAGGCCCATCATAAACTTTTGTAAATAATTTTTGTGGGGCCAGAAGGAGCCCTTTCCCTGATGCTCGACCATCCCTCAATCCCAGATCCACCCTTCTAACTAACCTGCAAAGGCTAGGCTCTGCAGGGAAGCTGCTAGATTTTCCACCAACCTCTCTGATCAGCTCGCCAAAGGAATACTATAGAGGCCTGACCGTGATAATGGTTCGACCTCGGACCACTTAAATTGGGCGGCAGATTCCACCCTATGGAGTGCGGTTGTGACCAGTCTCCGCAGATGCACAAATGGACAAGGAGACAAACTAACTCAGGCCTCAAGCATAAAGCATTATTAAGTTGATCTTAATGAATAATGCTAGTATGATTTAATCATGCACGTGTGGCGGTACCACTGGTTGTACCTTACATAAAGATATACATAATTCCCTTTAACTTACCTTATTGTATGTATAACTTACTTGTTGGGGCCGTTGCCCCTTTAAGACGCGCCCTAGCGCGCTAACGTCACGTCACGTACGACGTGATGTGCGTGCGCCGGCACAGCCCGGCCTAGCATCTTCGGCCTCAACGGCCAGCCGACAGGAGCGACGCAATCTTCCGCTCCTGCAGCAAGCACCGGCACAGCCCGGCCTCAACGGCCAGCGACACAACGATGCGCATCACGAGACGCCCTAAGTGCGGGAAACGCGAACAACGTGATGACGTCACAACACAAACGCGATGACGTCATCACGCTCCCCACAGGACTGCGAACTCAGTCCTCGTGGAGTCCCCGCTGGGACAAGACCTCCACCACGGTGCTCCTACAGTCAGCCATCTTACCTGCTGTAATTAGCCTGTTCCTGTAAATAAACAACTTATTTATAGTTCGAAGTCAAATTCTCTTATTTAGTGGCGATCTACGCGAACTGCTACACACGACTCTAATCTATACACTTGGAACTTAGATCAATGGTGGTATATTTGGAATAAAAAGTGTGCAATTTTGGGCACCCCATCATCAAGACGACATTGATAAGGCTCAGAGAAGAGTGACCAGGATTATTCTGGGATTTAGGAATCTAAGCCAAGAAAATTTAGCGCATGATCGTAGCTAAAGTAGACAAAGCAGCCTATGTGCCTGCATCAACACAGCATTTAGAAGACACGGGTTCAAAATGATCAAGCAAGAGATTAGATGAAACCTCAACATACAAGTGAATACACAGAACAGAATCACAAAGCTGCTAAAGCTGAATTAACTCCTCAATAATAACTGGAGAAATAGTCATTTGGGAATGACATTGAAGATTACAAGAGAAAGGACAGGCAAAATATATAGAATCACAGAATGTACAGCGCAGAAACAGGCCATTTGGCCCAAGCTCCACACAAGTCTCATCCCACCACTCTTCATCTAACCTTATCAGCATAACCTTCTATCCCTTCCTCCATGTGTTTATCTAGCTTCCCCTTAAATATATCTATTCTATTCACCTCAACTACTCCATGTGGTAGCATGTTCCACATTCTAACTACTCTCTGGGTAAAGAAGTTACTCCCGAAATCCATATTGGATTTACTGAATTCCCTACTGGATTGGTTTAACCCCACTTAGACACTTAAGGCTAAAAATTTGTTTGCCCCCAAAAACAGGTGCGGGGATCGCGATATGCAAAGGAATGCAGGCAGCACGCTAACTTCATGCTGCCTGCTGATTAGCATGATCGTGACGTGTGGCTGAACACTCAGCAGGGGGCCCAAGTTTGAGCGGGGCTAGCACCAATTAAAGGCAGTCTGCACCTCTTAAAGCAGCTCATTCAACTGGCTGGGGCAGAGAGTGAGGGGAGAAAACTATTGTTCAATGGGGAACTGGGGGTTGCATTCACTGGTACTGCAGTCGAATGAGTGGATCACTGACAGCCCAGGCAGAAAGGGGCTGTCTGGGTTGCCTCCTCCCTTCCGCTTCTTTCTCCTCCTCAGCTGGTCGGCGTACGTCTGGCGCGACATGCACCAGAAGTGTGCAGATGCCATTTTCATCACAAAATGGCACGCATAGCGCCAAAAAACCAAGTGCGACGGAGCCGAATTTCTAGCCCTTATTTTTCAAGGAGTATGTGGCCTCCTTATTCTTCCTACCACTCACTTTCTATACTGAAATTAGTTTGTCAATTACATGCCCATTCTGCAAGTTTATTAATGTCTTCTTGTAATTTGGTACTTCATAAAATAATGGTTCCTGTGCTGCTGATGCTAGTTGTGGGGGGTTGGGAGGGGGGGTCCGGGGGATTTGAAAAAAAGAGGAAGAAAAGTTGTGTTGTATGTAGAGGGCAGGCAGTCAGCCAGGACTGAATAGGAGATGCAAAGATGGGTAATTCATTTGGAGCTTTGCTCAATTACTTTTGGGAACCAGAATGAATGGCTAAGATAGTCCATAATATTGTATGTCTATGGAAAAAGTGTGGTGATGAATGGCAAGTTCTTATTCTGTGTTCTCTCATGTTCTAAAGTCATTTGGAAAACTGATTACCGGATTACGTAATTGGACAGCAGTACTTCGCAAATCCTTGCACAAAACAGCTGCTGGAGGAAGCATTTGCCAGTGGCAACCATTATATAACAAACTAAGTCAAGAGCTGTAAAAGGATCCGTTAATGTAATAATGCACACTCACCAGCAGCTGTGCACACACTCCACAGAGGGAGTTGAGATGGTTTTGTAAAGCTGTAGAAAACACCAACATCTTGTGGAGCAAGGAGCTCGGTGAACTTTACATTTTTGAAGACATTCTTATTGCAATTCAGAATTGAGGAGGCGTGGTCAGAAATGTATACAATCTGTCCTGTGATCAGGGAAACAGTTACAGCAAAGAAATCCTGCAAAACAGGCCCAAACCAGCAAGTTGAGAAAAACACAAATCAAAGCAAATGGACATTACTACATTCAGTAGTTATATATACACAAAACAGGTACATCTTATGAATTCTCAATTTACCATTTAGAAACAAGACTAAGTTGTAAAGAAACTGAAGTGCTACAATGGTGAAATGTGCTGTAGGATCCAATATAGTTTTACAACAACTAGAGGGGCGAATTTCCTCAGAGCTTCTCCCACTCTACGCTGTAACTTCAGCGGAAACCCCATTTACATGTGTAACTGGGTTTCTGCCGCTGTTACAGAGGTGGAACAGGAGAAGCCCCGAAGAAATTCGCTCGCATGATCTTTACCAGCTTACAAAAAAACAAGATCCTACCTTATCACATATCTATTTATATTCAAGTTGTCCAACAATAAAAATCAGTTTCACACATTAGGAGTACATGCCAAGCTTATTATTCAAGCAATTTATGCCCGCTGGCAGATCTTCCGTGGCATTGCTGATGAGTCTCAACTCCCTCTGTGGAGCGTGTGCACACGGTTTTAGAATAGGGGTGTTTATATCATGCAGGGTATAACAACATCAGGGTCCCCGATCTACAGTGAAGGAATAAAGTCGATTTCCATTTCTGTTAAACAGTATCCTAGGATTTTTACTGGTTGAAATGCACAACTCTGCCCACTATTCTATCAAAACCATAACTGAATGGCCTTTTAATTTTTATTCCATACCATTTATAAAATGAAGGATTCACTACAAGATGGAATTAGTTGTCTGGGACCAGAAACTTCATCAGTGCTCTTTTACCAGCGGAACTGAGGCTGGGCTGGACTTCTTCCCACCTTGAAGTTGTGGAACTGACCCTGCTGTAAATCGTGGGCTCAGCTAACTTAAATATGCAGAGGTTGGCAGGCTGTGAAAATATGGCCTGCAAAGCTAAAACAGATTTTGGCAACTTCCACAACTTAGGTTTTAAGATTTCCCGGTCGAGCTCACAGAAGCACGGCTGAGCAAATACAATACATAAAGACCATTTGGACTGTATCAAACATGGGAACGCCCTTGCTGCAACTTGTAGAAATCTTATTGAGCTATGTCATACAGATACTGTTCCTTCTTTAAGCCATGCAAAAGTTACTTGCAGCCAGCTTCTGACGCATTGAGAAATCTGATATGTAATTTTTTTTTTTTTTTTTTTAAATATAAAAGTGTCCGAGATCAAGGAAAGTTTTAAAATTTGAGTGGGCTCAATGGGGTAAAGCAACGAAATAAAAATTGTACTAAGCACATTATATTATATTACACACGTAGCACAGGAAAAGGTATATATCAATGCGAGTGGCATATGCTTTCTTCTGTTGGTCACGCTGAAAGTTATACCTACTCTGCATGGCTGAGTTACGACAATTATATATATTTTTGGATTATAATGCCACATAAATCAGTATACTTACACTACCATAGTGACGCTACAATAGGAGAGCTGAAAACATACGCTAGCCCCAAAGGCTTAAAAACAGAACTGCAACAGAACAGAAAGTGCTACTCAAGTCAAATGAAGTGACTCTTGTGTGTACAGCTTTGAAGACCTTCCAGGCTTCAAAACCATCATCAGCAAGCAATATTCCCCAATAGTTACAAGATACAAAAAGTTCCAACTGATGAGATTTCATAAATTCTTGATGTTAAAATTATGCAATTTTACCAGAGTGCCTGCCAGTTGTAGAGGATGAAGTGTTGCATCAGAACAGCAGTAGGCCATTCAGCGCCTTGAACCGGTTTTGCCATTCAATTAGATCATAGCTGATCTGAATCTTAACTCCAGTTACCCACCTTAGTTCCATATCCCTCAATACTATAACTAATTTTGGACAAGGTAGAAATTGCTTGGTTCTTTTAAGGAATAATAGCTACGTTGACAAAAATAGCATTTGACTCAAAGTTCATATGAAGTCCTTCCTGCGCAAAGCTATCACAAAGGTTATGTACTATATTTTGATAGTTTTCAGTACTTACAGCATTTTTCAAGGTGTATTCAGAGGTGATATTCTCTATTTTGTCAACGGTGAAGGAGTTCATACTCAAGCTACTCTGTTCAGAGTCATTCATTAGGAACTTGTAGTATTCTTCATTAGCTGCAGAAAAAAGTAGTAAAATTATAGTTACATTTAAATACTTGCTAAACTAAATGTATAATAGTCACAAAATATAAAATGACCAGTTATATCTCAAAATGCTCAGCAAAGACAAAAGTTGTCTTTCTTTCTCTGATTCCAGCCATGGTGTGGAGATGCCGGTGTTGGACTGGGGTGGACAAATGTAAGAAATCACACAACACCAGGTTATAGTCCAACAGCTTTATTTGAAATCACAAGCTTTCGGAGCGCTGCTCCTTTGTCAGGTGAAGTGGAGAGATGCAAAAAAACACAGCTTATATAGTCAGAGAATAATGTCAGATGTTTACAGGTAATCTTTCTAACTGCCATTTATCACACCTCGGCAGAGAGATAATCACAGCAATCAATGGTGTAAATGGTGTCCAAACAGGTCAGTCAGGAAAAACAAAAAAAGACAAAAAACATTTTTTTGGCTGGAAATCACAGCAGGTCCGGCCGCATCTGTGTGGAGAGGCAGCCGGACCTGCTGTGATTTCCAGCAAAAAAGAGTGTTTTTTGTCTGTTTTTCATACAGACCCCAGCATCTGCAACATTTGACCCCTTGTGACCACACCTCATTGCTCTTTGATGTAATGTTTTCCTGACTGACCTGTTTGGACACCATTTACACCATTGATTGCTGTGATTATCTCTCTGCCGAGGGGTGATAAATGGCAGTTAGAAAGATTACCTGTAAACATCTGACATTATTCTCTGACTATATAAGCTGTGTTTTTTATGCATCTCTCCACTTCACCTGATGAAGGAGCAGCGCTCCGAAAGCTTGAGATTTCAAATAAAGCTGTTGGACTATAACCTGGTGTTGTGTGATTTCTTACATTTCTCTGATTCAGCACGCAAAAGCCTCCAAAAACTAAACAAAAATAATGCTGGACATATCTAGGAGAGTCTAGTCAAATTAATGAAGTGAAAACTTGGAGTGTACAATGATTGGCATTTCAATGCTTTCCTCTAATGATTCAACAGCTGATAAGAGAATGGGGGCGACTTTAACCCTATCCGCCCTGTGGAAAGCAGGCGAGTGTGCAGTTGAAATCGCCCAGGTTACTAACCCACTCTGGAGCAGCTGGGAGGTGACCTGACCTGGCTTTAGCCTGCTCTACTAACCATGCGGCAAGCAAAACCCAGCCAAAACCGGCAGGGTCCTTCTTTATGTGACGTCACCAGAAAGCGGGTAAGTGATTGGTTGGTAAGTATTTCTCTCTTTTTAAGCTTAAATCTCTTGGTTTATAGTTTCTAAGGTGTGATATTCACCATCTAGAATCGGGGCAGAGGGTATTTAAGAATAATATTAATTAATTTAATTAATTACATAGAATGGGAGATCAGGTGATGTGTTGCTGCTGCAATATGTGGGAGCTGGTGAACACCATTGATGCTCACGGTGATCACATTTGCAGTAAGTGTTGGCTGCTCGAGGAACTCCGGCTCCGTGTTGAAGAGCTGGAGTCCGAGCTTCAAACACTGAGACACATCAGGGAGGGGGAGAGTTACCTGGACTCTGTGTATCACGAGGTATTCACACCAATTAGATTAATTAATTCAGATGTAGTCCGTGGCCAGGGTCAGGATGGTGTGACTAGAAGTGAGGCAGGTACGGGGATCCAGGAGGTAGTGTTGGAGGAGCCGCAGCCCTTGCTCTTGTCCAACAGGTTTGAGGCTCTTACTCCCTGTGAGGATGGGAACAGGGACTGCGGGGAGGATGAGCAACCTGGCCACAGCACCGTGGAGCAGGGGGCCATTCAAGTGGGGGGAGTTAAAAGAAATGTTGTAGTGGTAGGGGATAGTATCGTTAGGGGGATAGATAGAGTTCTTTGCAGCCGAGAGCGAGAGTCCCGAAGGCTGTGTTGCCTGCCCGGTGCCAGGGTTAAGGACATCTCCTCTGGACTGGAGAGAAACTTGGAGTGGGAGGGGGAGGATCCAGTTGTCGTGGTCCATGTTGGTACCAACGACATAGATAGGACAAGGAAGGAGGTTCTGCTGAGGGAGTTTGAGCAGTTAGGGGCCAAATTAAAAAGCAGAACCACAAGGGTAATAATCTCTGGAGCCACGAGCGAATTTGGCTAGGACAAATAAAATTAGAGAGTTAAATGCGTGGCTCAAAGACTGGTGTGGGAGAAATGGGTTTTGCTTCCTGGGACACTGGCACCAGTACTGGGGCAGGAGGGAGCTGTTCCATTGGGACGGGCTTCACTTGGCCAGTGCTGGGACTAGAGTCCTGGCGGATCAAATAACTAGGGCTGTAGAGAGGGCTTTAAACTAACTAGTCGGGGAGAGGTTCCTAGAGAGCAAATAATAAAAATGACAACAGAGAAGGTCATAGACTAAGGTAGCAGTGGGGAAATTAAAAACCAGAGCGTGTCAGGAAGGGGCAGAAGGTATGGAGTAAAAGGTAAAGTAATAAAAAGGGCAAAAGCAGGAACTAAGTGTCACAAAACATATTTGAAAGTTCTCTATCTGAATGCACGTAGCATTCGTAACAAAATAGACGAGTTAATGGCACAAATAACTACATATGGGTATGATCTTGTGGCCATTACAGAAACATGGCTGCAGGGTGACAATGCCTGGGAATTAAACATACCAGGTTATTTAACGATCAGGAAGGACAGGCAGGAAGGAAGGGGAGGTGGGGTGGCTGTGTTAATAAAGGAAGGAATCACTGTAATACAGAGAAATGATATTGGGTCAAAAGATCAGGATAATGAAACAGTTTGGGTGGAAGTAAGGAATAATAAGGGGAAAAAAACACTAGTGGGCGTAGTCTATAGGCCTCCGAACAGTCGCAACTCGGTTGGACGGAGTATCAATCAGGAAATAGTTGAGGCTTGTAATAAGGGAACATCTATAATTATGGGGGATTTTAACTATCATATTAATTGGACAAATCAAATTGGGCAGGGCTGCCTTGAGGATGAGTTCATTGAGTGTATTAGGGATGGGTTTCTTGAGCAGTATGTAACTGAACCGACCAGGGCGCAAGCAACCTTAGATCTGGTCCTGTGTAACGAGACAGGATTAATTAAAAATGTCCTAGTAAAGGATCCCCTTGGAATGAGTGACCATAACATGGTTGAATTCCATATTCAATTAGAGGGTGAGAAGGTTGGATCTCAAACGAGCGTGCTAAGCTTGAATAAAGGAGACTATGAAGGTATGAGAGCGGAATTGAGTAGAGTGGATTGGGAAAATAGATTAAAGGGTAAGACGATACATGATCAGTGGTGTACATTTAAGGAGTTACTTTACAACTTCCAAAAAAAATATATTCCACTGAAAAGAAAAGGGTGTAAAAGAAAAGACAGCCATCCGTGGCTAAGTAAAGAAATTAAGGATAGTATTTGACTAAAAACAAGGGCATATAAGGTAGCCAAATCTAGTGGGAGGATAGAGGATTGGGAAAACTTTAAAAGACAGCAAAAAATAACAAAAAGATTGATTAAGAAAGGGAAGATAGATTATGAAAGTAAATTAGCAAAAAATATAAAAACAGATAGTAAGAGTTTCTATAGTTATATAAAAAGAAAAAGGGTGGCTAAAGTAAATGTTGGTCCCTTAGAGGATGAGACCGGGAAATTAATGGTGGGAAATATGGAGATGGCAAAAACACTGAATGAATATTTTACATCAGTCTTTACAGTAGAAGACACTAAGAATATCCCAACACTGGACAAACAGGGGGCTAAGGGGGGGGGGGGGGGGGGAGGAGCTAAACACGATCAAAATCACTAAGGAAGTGGTACTCGGTAAAATAATGGGGCTCAAGGCGGATAAATCACCTGGACCTGATGGCTTACATCCTAGGGTCTTGAGGGAAGTGGCGGTAGGGATTGTGGATGCATTGGTAATAATTTTCCAAAACTCCCTGGACTCGGCAAAGGTCCCGGCAGGCTGGAAAACTGCTAATGTAACACCCTTATTTAAAAAGGGCAGTAGACAGAAGGCTGGAAACTATAAACCGGTTAGCCTAACATCTGTGGTAGGTAAAATTTTGGAGTCCATTATTAAGGAGACAGTAACAGGACATTTGGATAATCATAATTTAATAGGACAAAGTCAGCATGGTTTTATGAAGGGGAAGTCATGTTTGACAAATTTGCTGGAGTTCTTTGAGGAAGTAACATATAGGGTGGATAAAGGGGAACCAGTGGACGTAGTGTATTTAGACTTCCAAAAGGCATTTGACAAGGTGCCACACAAAAGATTATTGCTTAAGATAAAAAATCACGGGATTGGGGGTAATATTCTGGCATGGATAGAGGATTGGCTATCTAACAGAAGGCAGAGAGTTGGGATAAATGGTTCATTCTCAGACTGGCAATCAGTAACTAGTGGTGTTCCGCAGGGGTCAGTGCTGGGTCCCCAACTCTTTACAATCTATATTAACGATTTGGAGGAGGGGACCCAGTGTAACATATCAAAGTTTGCAGATGATACGAAGATGGGAGGGAAAGTAGTGAGTGAGGAGGACATAAAAAACCTGCAAGGGGACATCAACAGGCTAAGTAAGTGGGCAGAGATTTGGCAGATGGAATACAATACTGGAAAGTGTGAGGTTATGCACTTTGGCAGGAAAAATCGTAGAGCAAGTTATTATCTTAATGGCAAGAAACTGGAAAGTACTGAAGTACAAAGGAATCTGGGGGTCCTGGTGCCCGAAACTCAAAAGGTTAGTATGCAGGTGCAGCAAGTGATTAGGAAGGCCAATGGAATGTTGGCTTTCATTGCTAGGGGGATAGAATATAAAAATAGGGAGGTATTGCTTCAGTTGTACAAGGTATTGGTGAGACCGCACCTGGAATACTGCGTACAGTTTTGGTGTCCATACTTAAGAAAGGACATACTTGCTCTCGAGTCAGTACAAAGAAGGTTCACTCGGTTAATCCCGGGGATGAGGGGATGGACATATGAGGAGAGGTTGAGTAGATTGGGACTCTACTCATTGGAGTTCAGAAGAATGAGAGGCGATCTTATTGAAACATATAAGATTGTGAAGGGGTTGGATCGGGTGGATGCGGGGAAGATGTTCCCGATGATGGGTGAAACTAGAACTAGGGGGCATAGTCTTAGAATAAGGGGCTGCTCTTTCAAAACTGAGCTGAGGAGGAACTACTTCACTCAGAGGGTGGTAGGTCCATGGAATATGCTGCCCCAAAAAGCTGTAGAAGCTACATCATTACATAAATTTAAAACAGAAATAGAGTTTCCTAGAAGTAAAGGGAATTAAGGGTTACGGGGAGCGGGCAGGAATGTGGACAGGAGTCTAGGTTCAGATCGGTCATGGCCCTGTGGGTAGCGGAGCGGGTCCAGGGGCCGTGTAGCCTGATCCTGCTCCTATTTCGTGTGTCTAATTCTGTTAGATTCAGGAGATGGTTCTGTGATAGTGGATTGGCGGTTAGGATCAGATCAGCCATGATCTTATTGAATGGCGGAGCAGGCTCGAGGGGCCGATTGGCCTGCTCCTGCTCCTATTTCTTATGTTCTTATGTTTATATATACATGTCAGGTCCCGGTGTGGTCATCGGGACTGGACTGCAGTTTTACTTCAATGGCCTGGGCGGAAAGCCTCAGTGGTTTGAATTTTTTTTTTTTAAACCTCTCTCCACATAGCAACAAACAGCTTTTCTTACTCTATATATCCTCATGTTCTTGTCAGTCTATGGAGGTAGGATACATATGGAAGTACCTCTCTCTTGCCCATCCTCAAAAATGTTATTCTCTTTTTAAAGGTACTGTAAACCTACCTCTGACTTGTTTTACACATCGCAGTGCATACTTGAGTGCAGAAAGTGTCCCGGATTTTCCTTTAGTCATCTTCTCAGCTGGCAGGTGTCTTTTTAAGACACTCAGTGCTTTTATCAACTCTTTCTGTGTCTTTGCTTTAGCAGATTGATCGCTACTGCAATACAAATATAAACTCTCAGCTTTAATTCCATATTTAAAATCATTTTTATAGGCAATGTTCATGGCCCTCACAAGCTATAACCAAGCAAGTTGTATGGATTAATGTAAGCAATATGAAAGCGAAAAGAAAGGTGGCCTTCACCAATTCTTCTTGAGGTAGTCATTTTATTATCTGATTCAGTTCATTAAATTTAACTTAACAGGACAAAAATTGGAGAAGTTTATGGTGATGTTACTCTTGACTAGCCCCCACTCTCATATTATAGAAAAATAGCTTACAACTCCCTAAATGGCAGAGTAGCTGAGCCATAAAGACCAGTAACGTCCCCCTTTTGTTCCCCTGTCTGTTATGAGTAAGCCGAAGCCAGGCAGTATTAGCACTACAACTGGGCATAGCTCCATTGGGCTTGAAAAGGGAGTGGAAGGAACGCTAGGGCTCCCACTCCTGATCACAATCTTGTGATCCTTGCTGGAAGTGTGCCAGTGTGGGTATCAGGTGACAAGATTAGTCCACATGCTTGATTATGCAGCTGACACTCCACTCTTCAGACTCTCAATGAAAAATAGGCACTTGGGGGCAATAAACCATATCTAGCCAGGAGTGAAGATCTTCAGGAAAAGGATGAGGAAAAATAGTAACTGACAACTAAACTGCCCCATCAGCCTATCATGGGGTCTGGTACATCTGTAAATAACTTGCATGAACTGGTTTGGAGAAAGAATAAACCCACTTTATTTGTAGGTGTTGTGTAAAATTTTAATTAGCACACATCATGCTTCCAGAAAATGTTAAAACGGAATTTGTAATTAGGATAGACAGCACAAATGAAAATATCCTGCATTCTTTATTTCTTGTAGATTATAACTGCAAAACAGAGTGGGCTCGGGCCAGCAAATTGTACTTGTAATAGAACAGCATTCACAAATGAAACAACATATCAATGTGTTGCCTTCACTGGTTGTACGAGGGATTGAAATCTGCAATACACTGTAGAAAGTTGGCAAAAACATATAGGGTCGATTTTCCTGAAGCTGTCGGGAAGGCGGGACTACAACTTTCAAGCTTTAGACCCGCCTACTTTGACATCCGGCCAATCCGCACGATTTTCCCTTGATTGACTTTGTTGAGCCCGCCCAGCAGGCCAATTAAGGGCCACCCGGCAACAGGTGACATCACAGACTGCAATTTCATCTATCAAGAGTTCTTGACAGATGAAATATCAGTGTTTCACAGCTGTTTGAAGCGGTGAAACACTGACAGTCTGTCACTTTTCACAGATCGCAGCCGTTCAGCTTTAAGTGCCGGCTGAGTGATGGACTCCCGACGGCTACAGGAAGAAAGGCTGTGAAGGGAAGTACAGGTAAGTAAAAGTTCTTTACACACTTTAGACACACCAAACACACTTACCTTTGCACTCATGCACCCATCACTCACCTGAGCACCGAAATCGCGACCCCTCCAACTCCTTCAACCCGACGGCCCGCCTGCTCTAACCTGGCGTGGTTTGGAGCCGTCGGGAATCCCACACGAAACCCCTCAAAATAGGGATTAGGCTAAAAACTGCCTGTTAACTACCTGTTAACAGGCAGTTAATTGGCACTAATCCCTTCCCGCCTGGTTTCAACAGGTCCCAGTGCGGGCAGGCTTTTGGGCAGGATGGTGTCGGGACCCCCAAATTCGGGATTTCCCTCCCCCCCCACACGCCTGAAACCCCGCCCGACGGCTCCAGGAAAATCGACCCCATAGTATCTGTAAAAATACACTGCATCTCTTTCATTTGTTTACTGTTAATCCACTGTCCAGGTTGGATGGATAGCGGGGCGGGAATGAGAGAAGGAAAAAAGTTTACTTAAAAAAGGGGAAGTTTATTAGTTCAGTGGCTTATCGACTGGGCTTAAATTTGATCTCATTGAAAATCTCCTGTCAGTAAGAATCCTACATGAACTGCCCATCACACAGCATTAATTGGTACCTTACTCAGAAAGGCCAGTGCAGGAAATCAAAAATACTGTGCAGTATGGGGTGCTTAACAGGTTGGGGTTAAAGCACATTGGTGAGCAGATTAGAGGGAGCTTTATTCTGCACCTACATATGGTGTACCTATTCAGCAAGTACTTGGTGCTGACACTGAGTAACCAAAATGGAAAGTGTTCTACTTGCCATCACTGACATTCCTGACTTTGAGGAGCATAAAAATTACCCCCAAAAGTTAAAACATTTAACAGACAAGGACCAGCACCTACCTGCAACCACTTGTTGAGGGATTGTCCTGTTCTGAGCTAGCACTAATGAGGCTGAATCCATTTGAGCTGCTGTGAAGTGACAGGCTCTGAGAATTGGAACTGCGTAATAATAAAAACATTGTATTACAGCCATTATCCCTGTAATAAATGTCCAAAGCAACAGCAATGTTAAAACATATTCATTAGTTTCATACTGGCCTTTACACACACTAACCAAGTGACACACTGAGCATTACTGTTGACCAAGTTACAAAGTTAAGTTAGTGCCCAAAGCTCAAAAAGGGAATGCTTTAGATGGAATTAGTTACCAGGCAGCTGGAGAGCTGTGGTGGGAGGCATGGTTCCTTTCAGGGACCAGGCCTTATTAACGCATAGGTGGTGAGCTGCACGCTCTCAAGGGACATACAGTACTAATATAACTCACCAGTTCCAGGCCAACAGAATATTGAGCAGCCCAGAGGCCGACCCAGCTCGGAAAAAGGTAGGTTGGGGTGGGGAGTAACCCAGGGGCAGCAGTGGCCCACATTATTCTTGTCGAGTCCGACAAAGCACTCCTACTCCTCTGGGCCCCACAAAAATAATTTCAACACTTACCTTTTCAGGCCTCTTCTGCTGTAGTGCTAAGTTTCACTGAGCAGAGCACCTTCGGCAAACACGCAGGCCAGCCGGCCATTAAAATGGCACCAAGGTCCTATCTACATCATAGAATCCTGATTTGCATGAAGTCATGAAGCTCGCACCTGATTCAGCCTCAGCTGCTTATGAAAACACCAGAGGGTAATATGGCGGTGGACTGGAAACAAGGAGCCAAGTCCACCACTACGATTTTAACTCCACGATTGCCTGGTTTCCGCTCGGAGGAGGGAATTAAAATTGGACCTTTCGTTTCATCAACTGGCAGAAGTAACATGATGGAAATTGCCTTCGCTGTGCCACAGGTGGTACTGAAGTAAACCCAGAAGCTGAGCCTACTCCACACACACACATACATAGGAGTTTTACACACATTTTCTATCTTACAAGCCAAAATATAGGGCAACACATGGACCCAGTATAATTTACCATCATCTTGAGTTACATAAGGGGCGTCAGCATAAAATTTCCAAACACACCCAGAAACACAACACAATAATAAAAGCCACAGGCTGTTGCTTAATTGGGATCTAGTTTATGCCAGAAGACTAAGTGCAAGTCATATGCCTACACTGAAACATTGGCGCTATGTTTGCTATGAAACTATAAGCACCTGAAAAAAAAACAGATGTAACAAAACTTAGAGCATTTTGGTGAGAGCCCCTTGTTTTAAGAGTACCATGAGGTCTTTTAAATGCTACATTGTCCAACAGCCTTGAGTAATTCAACAAAGCTATTCCCTGAACTTAAAGTTCATCCTTATCCTAAAAACAAGGGGTAAAAGAAAATAGCTATTTTGGGATAGGTTTCTTCTGTGCACTACTTGCAGTGAAATGGTCAGAAGGTTTCTGAAGAATCATGATTTTCCTGCAAAGAGCAGAGGAATTTTCCTCTCATCTTTATTTCTATCTCTCAACATTGTGTCATTTATTTTGTTGTCTTGTACAGTTAGCCATTTGTACCTTCTTTCATGGTCTTTATTACTCCACTCATTCAGAACATCCTTCTGCAAAAAGCAAAGCAGTAAATTTCATTAGGTCAGGGCGATGGTGAGGAGTAGGGGAACGCCAATGGAAAACATGTTTCTGCCATGTAGAGAATGTGCACTGGAGTACAAAGTTCTAATGCTATGGAAAATACTCCAGGGAATGTACTTTCTATAGAATTAGGACTATGTTCATCTAGGAATTGTGTATGCCTATTCTGGGAACACCCCAAGTACAAAGATGCAGGATAGGAATCACAGTAAGCGACATTATCCAATGAGCATTTTAAATATGCTCGTACCAAATTGCCCTCTTATTTTAAAAGAGGCATTATCTCATTTATTTGAATGGTTTAATACCTCCAGTAAATAGTGGCAGAGGAATTTGATATGAGCGTATCAGCTTTTGTACAGTAATTACTACTCTCAAAGCGCTTTTGAAATGGTTACAACTGCAGATGCCTCCAGCAGTTATGTAACATTACTGCAGCACATACCCGGCCTTGAAATCCTGCCTTAAGCAAATAAAGTACGTGAGCAGCAGTCTGTGTTATACAATCAGCTACGTGATTTTTGCATGCTCCGTGGCCAATACTTCCTCAACCCAACTGGCTTTAGGAGGCACAGAAACACAAAACTTGTACCACTTTCCACAAAATAAATCATTTTAAAGCAATACCATTTTGCAAACCAAAAGAAAATGTTTGTGTTTTCTGAAGAAAAAAGAAAGAGGGTAATTGTGGTCTTTATGCAAGACCTATTAAGTGTCCCACCCCACTTCCTTCCAGAAATCCACGTAGTCAGCTTCATTGGAATGTGTTGACTCACTGTACACATATTGCCTAATTAGCCATTTAGTTCTTGTTTAAGGTCCTCAATACAAGTCTTAATAAAAGGCTTGCATCTTATTTCAGGATATTTATTTTAAAACCATAATTTAAAAAAAGGCAAGAGTGAATAGCAGCCATCCAGACCAGGACAGTCCCAGTTTCAGTTCACATTCTATGCCCAATTAGGATCTCAGCAGGCAGTGGTTGAAAAGCTCCCCGGCAGGTTAGGTTTAGGGAAAGGAAAGCCAGTCAGGGTTCTCGCTCCTAATCTTCAGCCAGTGACTAATGCTTGTGGGGATGTTGAATGAGGCTCAACTGCGATCCCTGCCCCACAATTGAGGAGCTTGCTGACACTCCTCATTGAGACTCACCAGGTGCAGTCACTTGGACGAGGTGCTGAGTGCACATATGAAAAGGGACCCCAGCAACTAATCACATATCTTCAGGCAAGGAGGGGAGAAAATTTTAAAAAGATGTTTTTAAGTAAGCATACGTATCTTGTAAAAACACTAAATTCTGCACATAAAACTAGTATTGTAGCCATGGCTCATTAACCTAAAGAGGAATAGTGAGCTACTGGATGTCACTATATAGGTCGCTAAAGGGTAATAATCACTAAAGCTAATAAATCGAGTGGCATATCTGTAAGAATAAAATGATGGTACTGTAAGTGCAAGAATAAAAAAAAGCGTAACTCTTTAGAACACACTCATTTTATTTGGACTAAAAAATACATTTTCTCAAAAGAAGGTCACTTAATAACCGTCTACAACTGTCCTTGTTATTGGTGTAACCATCTTCAATGCTGAGAAAAATGCATTAACCAGATGGAAAAGAAAGTGCCAACCCTCAATACCGTACATCCATATTACTTTAAATACAGGAGTAGAAATTACTTGGAACCAACCTGGCAGCAGTAGGTTTAAATTTTTCAAATGAGAGAGGCATGCAAGGAAGCCTCTTATTTCGGATATATACTTCAGCAAATCTTCGTTTTCTTTTCTTTGTATTAGTACTTCAGAAATTACACAGCAAACATCAGAAGAATGTCATTTTATAATGTTATACATAAAAGACAAAGTATATTAACTATAATTTGATAGCTACAGCATAGTCATGCACCCAATTTATATTTTATATATAAAATTAAACAAGGCTAAACATTTCATTTGTACACATTATTTTCCCAAGTCATGAATAGGGATTTTTCAAATGTCAATTCAATTCAAATTTATCTCCAATACATGCAAAGGTTTAACACTGCCAAATATGTTAATTTCATTGCTCAAGCAATAGTGGAAGACAGTTAAAGATTGAGTTCCAAACTACTTAAATTTGCCACATCTGAAACATTAAAAAAAATACAACTTTGTTGAAGTGACAATAGAAAGTACTGGATGATCATTATTTCAGCACGGAAATCAAGCCAAGAACTAAAGTGATGCAAAGTAAAATAACGAAACAGCACACGGCCAGCATAAATGGTTCAAATTCTTTTTGGGGGAATGGGGTAAGAGTAAGAAGTGTTTCTCTCTTCTTCCTTGGTCTCCCTACATCACATGCTGTCGAGCTGGTGGGCCACCCGCTCGCCCTCCTCCAATAATGTTGCTATGAAACCTGCCATTAGGAAGTATGCAAGATCAACCGGGATGGCTCTACTTTACAGTTTTCCTTCCATGTGTGAAAGTACATGACCTCCATTCAGCATAAATCAAAAGCTCATCAGGTGTCTGCACGTTTGTCAGGAAAAGCGAGTGGGAAAGCTAGAGAGTGGTGCAAAGCCACATCCCACTACTCTGGTCCAGTTCACCATGAACTTCAAATACAACATGATGAATGATTACAGCAATACATTATCAAATATTCGATCAACAGACATCATCAGATTGAACTTGACAATATTGTCTATTGCAGAACATATAGTTGGTGTGAAACTGCACCGGTTATCGATTTTGAGTGACAACTTGAATTTTCACATTTATTGGCTTTGATAATTTCATTGCACATTATGCATGGAGTAGTAGGCATGTGTCACAAAAATGCACATCAATATGATCCAATATGCATTAGAATATTGCAGGTGGTTTGAGCACACATTTTGATGCATGCACAAAGTAACAAGAGAAATTTCCAAAAAGACATGAATTTCAATTTGGATATTGCTCCATTATGATGCAATTACCAGTTTGTAGTGTTACTCATTATATTCTGCCAGGCCTAGTTTTACAATTGCCTTCCAATAATAACTCCATTACAGCCTACCCATAATCAATGTAGTAGGAAAAAGACAGTAGTTTGTCAACAGTTTTAATTCAAAGTTAAAACTTTGTGTGGTGGGGGGGACAAGAGACAAAAAAGGGGAAGGAGGAAGAAAGGAAACAGTGGAGGGTACCAGCTGAATTTTTAATAAATTTTCCCATCCTTGTTTTGGATCACTCCTGGACAATTAAAAAATGCTGCTTCTAATTGATAAAATAAAAAGATAAAATAAAAAGAAAATACTGCAGTGGTGGAAAATCTGTTGTTACTACTTCTAACTTTCAATCGGTTAGTTATTTAGCTCAAAATCAACAAAAAAGTGTCAAACAAAACCTTAGCAATTGGTGGTTGAAGTCACTTGTCAAATCACATTTTTTGAAATGTATACAGTGTAATTCCACAAACAAGACCATTTTCAAAATGAAAGTCCAGTATAAACTGGTGACATTATCAATCGGGTTTACAGTTGGATTAACAGGCAGACATGTTGTACTACAACACAACTAAATCCCCCACTTCTGGTAGCACAGCCCTTTAAAAACGGGACTCGAAAGAGTACTTTCTATTACTTTAAATACAATTGTACACAGTCTCCTACCTTTTGCTGCTCTCCAAAGAATCCAAGAGTAAAGCTGAATCTTTTCCATTTTGGCTGGCACTACTGCTTGAGCTCTCTGAAAATTCATTCCCATTTGAATCAGTCCCACTTGAGCCATTACTTTTCATCTCCACGTCATCATGCAACTGCTGCACTTCCTGATCTTGTGTTTGATCCTGAATATTGCCGCTACTTGAAGGCAGCACCAACTCAGCCTCTTGGAACCCAGATTCAGAATAAGTGGCCATTCTCTGAAGTCAGTCTAAGGAGGAAGAATGGGAAGAAACATTTTTACCATAACTAAAGGAAGAGATCAGAAATATGCTGTGCAATGTCATTCTCCTGCTGGCTGGGAAAGAGACAATTTTTCTTGACAAAAAAGTTCAGTGTATATTCTTCTCTCACAGTAAAAATAGGAAGCAACCAAAGGTTACTTTTAGGACCTGTACAAATCAACCTTCAAGCCACATTAGCCCAATTTTAATCCCTCTCCCACCAAAGATTTCTGCAAATTCAGCAGCTTTTCATTCACTAAAGTAAATTCCCTAGAACCAACATAATGTTCTTTGGATTTTTGAAGTAATCAGTATTAAGTTCAAAACAGATATGGTTTCAGGCACAAAGTCTAGAAACAGGAGTAGGAGCAGATGGGGAGAAATCTATTTCCAGTTCTATGACATGAACCTGGAATGGGATAGTGCTTTCACTCAATTATGTGAGGACATGTCAGTCAGTGGTGGAGAATGGAACACTCTGGATATACAGTGTCAAGCACGCCAAGATCAGAGAAAGCTTCTTCTAATCTACCTCAACACTGTGCTTCAACTGCAACGGCAGAGGAGTGCCTGGTTCCCAAACCAGTATGACACTTTCCCAATTTCCTACATTGCCCATCCCTGTGGTCAGTGTAATTGCCAGTCTTTGTACCAGTTTGGCAAGCTTTTAAGGTGTCGACTCTCCGATTTGAGACTGTCCTAACACATTTCACACTACACAGGAACATTTTCAGCCCACCACTGTTGTGCACAGGATTTTCCCATAACAGAAACATGGGCAAAACAAAAGCCCAAGGGTTGCAAGTCCACAATACAATTTAAACATTTTAAATGCACATCTAGCAGCAAATTTCTTGAAGTTCAAGAGGTTAACTCAAAACAAGATTGGGACTCTACTCATTGGAGTTCAGAAGAATGAGAGGCGATCTTATTGAAACATATAAGATTGTGAAGGGGTTGGATCGGGTGGATGCGGGGAAGATGTTCCCGATGATGGGTGAAACTAGAACTAGGGGGCATAGTCTTAGAATAAGGGGCTGCTCTTTCAAAACTGAGATGAGGAGGAACTACTTCACTCAGAGGGTGGTAGGTCCATGGAATATGCTGCCCCAAAAAGCTGTAGAAGCTACATCATTACATAAATTTAAAACAGAAATAGACAGTTTCCTAGAAGTAAAGGGAATTAAGGGTTACGGGAAGCGGGCAGGAATTTGGACATGAGTCTAGGTTCGGATCGGTCATGGCCCTGTGGGTAGCGGAGCGGGCCCAGGGGCCGTGTAGCCTGATCCTGCTCCTATTTCGTGTGTCTAATTCTGTTAGATTCAGGAGATGGTTCTGTGATAGTGGATTGGCGGTTAGGATCATATCAGCCATGATCTTATTGAATGGCGGAGCAGGCTCGAGGGGCCGATTGGCCTACTCCTGCTCCTATTTCTTATGTTCTTATGTTAAGATTGCTCCTCATAGAAATTACAGCACAGGGAGGTGCCTCTCAGTCCATAATGCCTGTGCTGGTGAAGCTATTTACTCGATCTGCATTTCTCTACCCATTCCCTATATGGCTTGTACTCTTCTGTTTAAAATATTTATCCAATTCCCTTTTTAAATTATGTTAGTCACAAGAACTAATTGTAATCTAAATTATAAAATGACTGTTCTCCAGTCCATTTGTTTGTATCCAATTTGTTTGTATCCAAAAACAAAGAAAACAGATTAACTGGGTAGTTCATCTCACAGCTATTTGTGAAGCATTGATGACACACAATAGCTGCTCCACTTAGTTAAAAAAAGACAAAAGTAATTCACCTTGTGTGAATTCATACCAATTAAAAATGATGTATGCCCAGATGTTTTCCTGCTGAACCAAATTATTTTCCAGCACTCGTTATCAAATGATTAAAGCTCTCTGAAACTTATGAATCCGTTTGCAATAGCACATCTTTAATTAAGTCTCATTACTTCATCTTGAAACTGACCATTCTGCAGGGTCATTCCTGACCCAACAACCTAGTGGGTGGTACTTGAAATTAACTTATACTTCCCTGCTTAACCGGCAAAGGTTAACATTACAATATAAAGAGAAATCAATTGTAGTACATCAGTAGACTTCAGGACAGTCACAATAGGTAACAATAACTGTAAAGATAAAAGACAGTTTATGACATTTTGGATAAGTAACCTTTCATCAGAACCAATGATTTTGATTAAGCATTACCTGCAAAATGTCATGGTCTGCCTTTTCTCTTTACAAACGCAGACTGTCCTGCTGTATATGTCATTTTTTTTTGTATTTTTATAACCTGGGATTTTTTTCTCAATAAAATACTGCCACACAGTGGCATGGCAATTTGGGTCCAGCATCATAGTTTCAACAACACCTTTCATCTCACATGGCAGTAACTGCTGCCATATTCAAACACATCAAAGCAGACTTTTATGATAACACTTCAGGCACCAAGATCAACATTAATTTCTGACCGTGGCAGTTTAGAACACAGCCACAAATATGCTACTGTGACAATATACAACATACAAATTTGGCCAACAGGAAGCTGG
Source organism: Somniosus microcephalus (assembly GCF_052327205.1). Taxonomy (NCBI): domain Eukaryota; kingdom Metazoa; phylum Chordata; class Chondrichthyes; order Squaliformes; family Somniosidae; genus Somniosus; species Somniosus microcephalus. The sequence continues at coordinate 92,593,220 of NC_140992.1, read as the reverse complement.
ACTATGTAACTTCTGACAGTGATTCCAATTTGTGGAACGCCTAGGAAAAAATCTATTGTGAATAAGACCTAGCAACATTTTCAGATACTAAAGAAATCAAGGTATATGGGGATAGTGCGGGAAGGTGGAGTTGAGGTAGAAGATCAGCCATGATCTTATTGAATGGCGGAGCAGGCTCGAAGGGCCGAATGGCCTACTCCTGCTCCTATTTCTCATGTTCTTATAACACATTCGGTTTTGGCAACAATAAATTGTATTGCATATAACTTCTAATACTAATGCTAATTTTTAACATAAATCACAGAAAAAACTACCATGACAATACCCACCAACAGTACAAGTTATGACAGTTATAGGTAAAACTCACACACTAAAATATAATAAGAATAAGACAAGTATAAGCACACACAGCCATCCAATCACAAGGATACCTTTCTGGATTAAGTGCTAATCCAAAGAGATTATCCGATTTTGTTAAATTTATTTAATTGCCACTTCACTGTGGGTCTCTATATCAAATCATACTTCATCTTGAATTTACCCAATTTATAGAAATAAAAGTTGCTTCACTCTGAAGCTCCTCAAACAATACATATACAACATAGTATATCTCAACATGATCTGATACTAATGATGGACGCAAAGAGAAATAAAGGGAGACTACAAATACAGAAATTTTTTGATGCAGATCTGCCAACTACAATTCTATAAAGAAAATGTGAACACTCAGATTTTCCACATCACTTTAGTGCATTAACCAGTAACATATTTGCTCATTTAAATTTTTTTTACAGTGATAGGAAGTTTAATTCTGCACTACTGCGACTGCTGCAGCCACCACTTGGGTGTCAACCCACTGCCAAAGTTGCAGTGAAAGACAGACAAATGTACATTGGTCTGCTGGCACCTGGAAGAGGTGGTCTTACAAGCATAATAATGTGCACTGACTACAATATAAAACCAACACATACAAAGTCCAAAGATGTGCGAGTTAGGTTGATTGGCTATGATAAATTGACCCTTAGTGTTAGGGGGATTAAATACGTGGGGATAGGGTGGGATATGTGTTGGTATAGGGGTTACGGGGATCGGGTGGGATATGTGTCGGTGCAGGCTCGACGGGCCGAAATGGCCTCTATCTGCACTGTGGGGTTTCTGTGATTCTGTGAAAGTCCAGCTGGAAAAGAAGAGGGTTTAACTTAACTTATTATATTGCTATGCACATTAAAAACTGGAAAGAGCTGACAGGATAGTCTGTTCTTTCTAGTCACGAACCTCACTAGTAGTCAGATGAATATGACCAGCTTCATGCACCCATTGGATTACAAGCACGTACAGCTCTCATGGCCCTAATTTAATGGCAGTGAAAACAGCCTCCCGCTAGCACCAGTGAAAATAGAGCTAACAGTACCTGATACAGTATGAAAGTGGTCAAAGGACATAACACACAAGGACAGAAACTATCCCGAATTATGTAATCCACACACATCACACGTGTACCACTATCGTGATCTAGTTGTCAAGAATAAACCACCCATCCTCAACTTTTAACATGAGGGATTCCAAAATGTTTTTGGTCAAATTCACTGTTGCACCCAATCGAAAGGGGTGAGGGGGTAGGGGGAAATACTTGGATGGCTTTGCACAGGCACAACGGGCCGAATGGCCTCCTCTGTGCTGTTAGATTCTATGAAATCTCCAAACTAACAGCTGCCTGTTCAGAAGACTCGTTCTAATTGTACATTTCGTCTACTGCATTGGTTCCAGCTGGAACTCAGAAAAAACACGAAAAATCATCGGTTATAACTGGACAGCTCTTAACCCTTCAAAACAAAGGTCATCAGTAAGTTAAAATATTAACCTGCGTAACACGCCTCACGATTTTAGGTTTAAACAGCTGTAAACACGAGTCCCTTGTACTGCAATAGCAACTAAAAGAAATTTTGCTGAACACAGAGATAGTCTCTCCCTCTGCCATCGGTTGAAATAACGATACCGTAACTCAAAACATTGCAGTTATAAAAAAAACTTAGGGAACGAAACTGATCAAAACAAGTTCAGACAGCATTGCATTTTTAACTGATCAAAAACAAATTATACACCATTGCATTTGCAACTGCCTGCACGTAGCTTTAACTTACCTCGGTGCGTGTGCAATACAAACACGGCTTCACTAAGAATAAATGCAATCTCACAATGAATAGATAATCTTAACTCGGACAACACTTCTTCTCATGATGACCCACATCAACACGTTTCCCCGGCACCCGAGGGATTATGTAACTGTTCTACAACACCGGGACCGGCCCAACCCATTTATTAAAACCTCACTTATTAAAAACCTAAACCATTCTAACTACACCGAATTTAGCAACCTTATAAAGCAAAAGACCCATATACCATGATCATCAGGTGCATGTATAATTCAATGACCCAGAGTGCAGAAAAGATAACAAGAAATGTTTTCCCTCCCTTACTGGGAACGCTAGAAGAACTTTATGCTAAGGGGAAATACAAAACCTTACCCTTTCAGCTATGATTGCACTGCTGCCAACCACTCTGACTGTATGTTGAACTAATCCCAGCTGCTCGCTGTGTTCCACTTGGTTCGCGCTACTGCACACATCAGGGAACGTGACAAGCCAGGCCCCCCCAGATTTCTCATTGGCTCACAGCCTCTGTGTCGGGCGGCCATGCCATTGTTACGTCAGGAACGCTGCACATCGGCGCGTTCCCATTGGTCTCTCAATCTGTCAATCTGCCAAGCTCGCCACACAACACTCACGTGGAATCCAATGTGTTCTCCTCGGACTGCGCAGCGTTCCAAAGCCTTATCGCAGCCGAAAGGCTCTCTGTAAACGAAGAGCGAACCATGATGTTAAGTAATTGGTTTTGCGCCGGCAGTGCTCTCCAATAGCATGCTTGTGCAAGCGTGACTTAGAGAGGTGTGGCTTATGTCAGGTGGCTGGCAGTGCGGTGAAAGGTGTTGTGCAGACAAAAACAACAGCCCAGAATGTGCTGCAACAATATAATCATAGCAACTTACATCCCAGAAGGAGGCTATTCGGCCAGTCGTGCCTGTGCTGGCTCTTTGAAAGAGCACGCGTGCTTAGCCTCACCCCCCCCCCCTTTTTGTCCATAACCCTGTAAGTTCCTCATCCTCAAGTACCTGTCCAACTCCCTTTTAAAATTATTTATGGAATCAGCTGCTACTGCCTCTGTGTTCCAGATCCCGACAACTCTGAGTGAATAAAAATCTCTGCATCTCCCTTCTAGATCTTTTTCCAATGATTTTGAATCTGTGACCTCTAGTTATTGACCCACTCATTGTTCCCTATTTACTCTATCAAAACCTATCATCTTGAAAACCCCTATTAGGTCACCTTTTAACCAGTGTTCCCTGTAAGGTGCACGGCCTGCTCCAAGGAATCCAAGTAACCAGATTGCCGGCATTTCAATGTAAAATCCGTGCATGCGCGGTATTTTGAAGGGGCCACGCGGGGCCAAAGAAAATTACTGGGAACATAGCTCTTAACCTTCTCTGTTCCAAGGAGAACAGTCCTAACTTTTCCAAGCTCTCCTCATAACTGAAGTCCCTCATCCCTGGTAACACCCCGGTAAACCTCCTCTGTACCCTTTCTAAGGCCTTTACATCTTTCCTGAAGTGTGGCGCCCAGAATTGTCCACAATACTCCAGTTGAGGCCTAACCAGTGATTTATAAAGTTCTAGCATGATCTCTTTGCTTTTATATTCTATTCCTCTATTGATAAACCCAAGTCACACATATGATTTTTTAATCAGCTTATCAACTTGCCCTGCCACCTTTAAGGATTTGTGTATATGAACATTAAGGTCTCTCTCCTCATCTACACTTTACAAAATCGTGCCATTTATAATATATACTGTCCATATTAGTCCTCCCAAAGTGCATAACTTCACACTTCTCCGCATCGAACTCCATCTGCCATGTATCTGCCCATTTCACCGATGAAAGGTCATCGACCTGAAACGTTCATTCTGTTTGACTCTCCACTGATGCTGCCTGACCTGCTGAGTATTTCCAGCATTTTCTGCTTTTATTGCCGATTTCACCATCCTGTCTATGTCATCCTGAAGCCTATAACTATCCTCATGACTATTTACTACTTCACCTAGTTTTGTATCATCTGCAAACTTTATAATGCTGCTCCCTACACCTGAGTCTAGGTTGATTATAAAAATTGCAAAGAGTAACAGATCCAAAACCGACCCTTGTGGAACACCACTGCAAACCACCTTCCAATATGAAAAACATACATCCACCACCACCCTTTGCTTAAGAACATAAGAACATAAAAAAAGGAGCAGGAGTGGGCCAATCGGCCCCTCGAGCCTGCTCCGCCATTCAATGAGATCATGGCTGATCTAATCTTGGCCTCAACACCACTTTCCTGCTCTCTCCCCATACCCCTTAGCTCCCTTGTAGTTCAAATGTCTGTCAATCTCTGCCTTGAATATATTCAATGACTCCGCCTCCAGCATCCACCCTGTCAATCCCCCTCAGAATTTTATATGTTTCTATAAGATCACCTCTCATTCTTCTAAACTCCAATGAGTATAGGCCCAACCTGCTCAACCTTTCACCATACATCAACCTCTTCATCCCAAGAATCAGCCTAGTGAACCTTCTCTGTACTGCCTCCAATGCAAGTATATCCTTCCTTAAATATGGAGACCAAAACTGCACGCAGTACTCCAGGTGCGGTCTCACCAGCACCCTGTAAAGTTGCATCAAAACTTCCCTACTTTTATACTCCATACCCCTTGCAATAAGGGCCAACATACTATTAGCCTTCCTAATTACTTGCTGTACCTGCATGCTAAGTTTTTGTGTTTCATGTACTAGCGCCCCAGATCACTTTGTACCGCAGCATTTTGTAGTCTCACTCCATTTAAATAATAATTTGCTTTTTCATTCTTCCTTCCAAAGTAGATAACCTCACATTTTCCCACATTATACTCCATCTGCCAAATTTTTGCCCACTCACTTTGTAAAGTCTGTGGGTTGTTTAGTTAATTAATACACAGACTACCAGAGTAACTTAAAACAGGACTTTACTATTCGAAGGTCAGGGCGAATCTGCCCAATAAATCCTGACACAACACTTATATACTGGTGTGGTCACCGTCGGTATTACAGTATACAGAAGCCAAACAAAGTAGTGCCACCCTAAAATAGTTCTCTTAAAGGTGAACGGTTACATACAATAGTTCTCTTAAAGGTAGACGGGTACATACACTACAATCCTCCCTTTTTAGCTTACAACATACTTATTCCCCATTAAACATAACATATAATCAACTTCATGTAAAACAATTCACAGATATAGTCTCTGCGGGAAACAGTTCACAGATTCAGTCTCTGGTCTTGACTCGGTCCGAACAACATCTCTGTGGTGTAGCCGGTTCACATTTCTAGCGTGACTCATCCAATAGTCTTTCCCTTGGCTTAACAGCTTGAACTTCCGTCCTGCTGAACCAGCAGTGCTGACTTTTACAAACAGCTGGACTGCCTTGGTAATTTTTCCCACTTTCCAACTGATTTGGCCCCCTTCGTAGGGCCCACATGCATGATCTGATAGATGGGCAGCACGGTGGCATAGTGGTTAGCACTGTTGCCTCACAGCGCCAGGGACCTGGGTTTGAATCCGGCATCGGGCGACTGTCTGTGTGGAGTTTGCACATTGTTTGCGTGGGTTTCCTCCGGGTGCTCCGGTTTCCTCCCACAGTCCAAAGATGTGCGAGTTAGGTTGATTGGCTATGATAAATTGACCCTTAGTGTTAGGGGGATTAAATACGTGGGGTTATGGGGATAGGGTGGGATATGTGTTGGTGTAGGGGTTACGGGGATCGGGTGGGATATGTGTCGGTGCAGGCTCGATGGGCCGAAATGGCCTCTATCTGCACTGTTGTGATTCTGTGAAGTGATAATGATTTAGATGGTTATCGTCTTCTGCTTCGTCTTTTTCTTTTCTGCTTCTTGGAGACTCTCGAGGCTCCCTTATCCGCTGCCGGCTGTAGCGCCACCATCTCCCTATGTTCCTTAGACTTTAAGTGCTTCATCCTGATTTCTGCACTTTGGGAGTTTTCATCACAAGCTGGGCAGACCAAGTCATCGTAATATTCCGTGTCACTCAACAGGTCATGGTAATATTCGGTGTCGTCCTGAGCTAGTCTAGCGAGAGGGCCTGCTACTTCTTCCTTACCCAACTGGACGTTAGCCGACTGTTGTTCCCTCCCTAGACATCTTTCCTGAAGAGACTTCTTCATGCGTTCATATTCATCCCGCTCTTCCTGGGTTTCCTGCCAATCCTTCACTAATGACCTCATTTGTGATTCCAATACTTCCCCTTCCATCGGGGATTGATTGATCGGGCTATTCAATCCTTCTACTGGAGCAGCTGTTTCAACATTCTGTAGTTCACATTGACGTGATTCAGCGTACTTTCGGCAGCCCCGTAAAATCTGTGTTGCAACCTCAACTATTCCCCAAACTTTTGAGAGCTCCGAACCCCTTCCCTTTGAAGATTGAAGCTCGTGTTCAAATGGTTCCCATTGCAGAGTCTTGTCTCTCAGCATATGAAGGAGTTGGCTGACCGTTAACTCTTCCACGGGGACCCTGTGGATCAGCGTCTTCTCCATTTCATCCAGCTTTTCCTCCAGTGCTTTCACCTTTTTTTCCTCTTGTACTTTGGCTTTAAGCGCTCGGAGAAGTTGCGCCTTGATGCTCTCTAGCTCATGTTCAGGGGCCATTCTTACAGTCTCTGTGTTTCTTACAGTTGCCTTTTCTTTCACTGAAAGGATTCCCAGTTGAATCTGTTCTTCAAGTTGTTGAACCTCGGTCATTGCCGCCTCATATTTGTCTTGGGTTTCCTTCAATATTTTTATGAGTTCTTGGACATCTTGACTTTCATGTTCTGCCATGTCGTTCACCTCTAATTTCTCATCTATGGATGGAACTTCTACCGATGAGTCTGTCTTGGCCTTGAGCTTGAGGAAATCTACATGATATAAGGGGTTAATTTCAAGTGCTTGCTGGGTAAAAGTTTTCAGACTTGACACTGGGCAAGTGTCGATGTGTAACTAGAGCTATTGCACGTACTCGAACTACAGCCAAGAACAGATGCCTGCCCACCTAATGAGAATGTAGAAGTGGAATAATGAGTTTCTTTGATGTACCAATGACCTGATAACTTGTGACCGAAAGCAAAGCTTGCCTCCCTTATATATGATTAAAGAGGACCTCCGGTTACACGATTCATGCCCTGTTATAGATTAACGGTTGACTTATGTGTCCAGGATCCTTCTGTCAATATGTTATTTCTACCTGATGATTAATCTAAAATGTATCCTGATAGAGGAACAAAGGGATTTCAATCAAACTTGTTTGTTACACTGTATAAATATAGAACGTTTACACTGTATCATTGGAATAGTAGCCTCACCCCTTGAGTGGAGGTGCTGATTCCCCTTGCAAGAGAAGTTAAATAAAAGGCCTGTCCGTCTGACGAATCCAAGTGTGTATTGAGTCATTACCCAGAGCTAAGAAGTAAGGCACTTCTACAATTTGGAGGTTCCACCGAGATGGCTTGCTGTACCAATTGGTGAGTTAACAGACGCCGAGTACGTTGCTCGGTTGGGAAAATCCCATCGGCCGAAGGTGGTGTTTTGCCACATTTTTGGGACTTTCCCTGCCATAAGCATAGCTGCGCACAGTCTGTTTATTCCATTGGACAGCACTGCCATCGGGTAATTGACTCACAAGGTTCGGGGGTTAAACTGCCGTTGTGACTGCTTCCCTTTCAGAAACGGAACAGAGGACCAGCCATGAGGCGCTGACGCCCCGCGAACAGGATCGTGCAGAAAAGGACTGTAGGAAGCGCTGAAATAAAGGTACCAGAGAGAGAAGGTTAAGTCAGGAATTTGATTAACTAAGGAGCTAGCGATTTATTGGAAATTGAACTAGCAAGGTTCCAGCTTGCTGAGAGAGAAGGTTAAGTCAGGAATTTGATTAACTAAGGAGCTAGCGATTTACTGGAAATTGAACTAGCAAGGTTCCAGCTTGAAGTTAGCTGGGACAAATTGAAGGCCCTTTTTGCTAAAGATTTGGCTAAAGGGAGTAGGGTAGAAGGAGAGAAGAGCTTGAAGTTAGCTGGGACAAATTGAAGGCCCTTTTTTTGCTAAAGATTTGGCTAAAGGGAATAGGGTAAAAAAAAAAGAGAGAAGAGTGGGCGGTTGTCTGAAACACAGTGTCAATGTTTAATGTTTATGAGAGTGAGTATTTAACTACTTGTTATTATCAATCAACTTTGCAGCTTTGTCCAGTAAGGCTGCATAGGTTGGGGATTTAGTAACACTTTGGTTGTTGTTTAACAAGTGTATTGTTTATTGTTTATTGTTATATGTATTAATGTTTAGTCATGTCTGATCTGTAGAGGCGTCCCACGCAGATCATAGAGTGTTACAGAATTGTTGTATGTTTTAACTAAAATATTTAAGCTGAAAAAAAACTGCAGAAGGGGTTGGAAAAGACCCAAGCCGGGGAAGTGAGTCCCGCGGCGGAATGTATGGTTGAGAAAATAGTGATGTCTTTTACATGATCCACTAAGCTATTGTGGATTCAGTATTTTCCCCAGTTAGAAATACCTTCCACGAGGGTTGAGAACCCTCGAGTTTTATACGTATGTATAGTTTATTAATCTGATCTGTAGGGGCGTACAACGCAGATCATGGATTGTCATGGGAGTTTAGATTGTTTTAAGTGAACCATTTAAGCTGCTAAAATGAGTGCTAGCGCCAGTAAGCCACCCGAGAAAGGCACGCCAGCAGCCTTTATGTTAAAGAACTGGTCAATCATCCATTGATCACCTACCAAATTGGTCCAAATGGACTGTAAATAAGACTAGACCCTTTCCCTCAGATAGTCATTTAACATAGAAAGAATTACTTGCCTCGAGAAATGTTTAACGGACGAGAGAGAAATAGAGAACAGCCAGATAAAAAGACTGCCTCTATGTTTGTTGAGTCAGAAAAAAAAAAATTACCCCGAAGAAACACCTTTCTCCTCTATTATGGTAGGATAACAAGGTAACTATAGAAGGATGAATAGAGGGGAATATAGAGGAAGACGTGGTAGAGTAAGAGGGTATGGACGATCTGGTAATTGTTACAATTGCGGACAACCCGGACATTGGGCAAACCAATGCCCTGCGAAAAATCGTCAGAATAAAACCTCCAATAATGGACCTCCGTTAGAGAATAAAGGTCCTAATTTCACTGTCCATAACCCTTTTTCGGACCAGTCAGGAGGTTACCCTACAAACGGACAGGGATTTAGGAGAAATAGAGATCAGAATTACTGACTGACACCAGCAGCCCCAGGCGCCACAGACCACCAAATGCCCGTTGTTTCTTTAAATTCACGCAGCGAACCTGAAATTAAAATGCAAATAGCTGGGAGACCTATGTCATTTTAGTAGATACAGGAGCAACCTTTTCGGTGTTAGGGAAAGGATATTCTGAAGGAATGCCTATTAATGGGAAAAAGACCCCGATAGCTGGATTGGCTGGAATACTACAACGCTTGAATCAATTGACTCCCCTCACAGTAAAAGTAGAAGAATTTGAGGAAGAACACTCCTTTCTGTTATCAGGAGATGTCTCTATGAATTTATGTGGAAGAGACTTGCTGTGCAAAATGAATGCTACAATTATTTGCTCCCCATCAGGAGTAACGGTAGAAATCCAAGTAGATAAGGCATATGCGTACCCAGTAACAGAAATAAAACACCCTGTTCTTTACGCATGGGAAATTGCCGACCCAAGTTTGAGTCCCAAACTTGTCAGTCTGTTAGGAGCGTGGGGATTCGTTACAAGCTCCATAAAACAATACCAGGAATCCCTGAAACTAGGGAAATGGCATTCAAAATTGCACTGCACGGCCTGCTATGACAAAACAGGACAAGATTATCAGCCGTTTTTAAATTTAAAATACCTCCTAACTATTAGACTGCACAGCCCTATAAAGTTATAATTAATCCAGCTGCACCATTACCCAAAAGGTCACAGTATCCATTGTCAGAGAAAGCAGAAAAAGGAGTTGAGCCAGTGATGGAATCATTGTTAAAACAGGGAGTTAACGCCGGATAGAATAAAGGTTGTTTGCAACACATCGTTGCCAAAAACTAAAGGAGAAATGAAGCATTTTCTAGGAATGACTGGCTATTGTAGACAATGAATACATGAGCATGACAAATTTGGAAAATTCATGGTTACCTGACTTCCTCGGGAACCCAGATTAAAAATGCACAAGAAGTGAAAAATCTTTTACTAGCTATTCAGAGACGTAAACAGATTGCAATTATTAAGTGCCAAGCGCACACGGGGCATTTGGACAAGGTTGCGCTTGGAAACGCTGCTGCAGATAGCGCTGCTAAGTCAGTAGCTATATCAAGTACTGAACGACAAGTTTCAGCCTTCCCTGTTAGGGAAAAGCCAGAGATACCGCAGCCCCCGTCCTTAGATGATGTGCTGACCCATCAAAATAGGGCCAGTTCTGATGAAGTAAAGGAATGGGTTGTTAATCATTGTTTTAAAAACACTGACGGCTTATGGGTTCATCATGACGGCCGCATGGTGGCAGCCAAATCATTACTATCACCAATTGCCCGATGTGTTCATAAATTCACCCATGCGGGCAAAGAGGGGATGGCGGACTGTATCCTCAAGACCTGGTATGCACCAGGAATCTCAAAATTGGCAAAACAAATTTGTGAAAATTGTATTATCTGCCAGACCATGAATGCAGGAAAAAAAATCAAGAAGGTACAGCCCGCATCCCATCCAAACCCCATGGGTCCTTTTGTACACTTGCAAATGGATTTTATTGAACTACCTGTGTGCATGAGCTTTAAATATGTATTAGTTATTGTTGATATGTTTTCAAGATGGATTGAAGCGTTTCCTTGTAGAAAGAGTGACGCCACTACTGTTGCTAAATGTTTATTGAAGGACATTGTACCTCGCTTTGGGATACCAGCAAAACTGTCAAGTGACAATGGGTCCCATTTTACGGGAACAGTGATTAAGGAACTATGCAAAGCTTTACAGATTAACCAGCACCTTCATTGCAGTTATCATCCACAGTCGGCTGGACTAGTGGAAAGATATAACGGGATGCTGAAAAACAAGCTTGCAAAACTATGTAAAGAAACTGGACTTAAATGGGTTGATTTGTTACCCATAGCTTTAATGACAATGCGGTCTGCTACCAACAGAACTACAGGATTGTCGGCTCACGAGATCGTCATGGGAAGACCACAAAGATTGCCTTTTTCGGCACCTTTAACAGCTAAACAAATGGACATCCATAAAATGGAGGAAGATATGTTGAGTTATTGCATTGCACTAACCAAATGCATTTCTAGTTTCCATCAACAGGTGAAGGAAGCCCAGGTCGATCCCGCTGAAGGAAAGTGCCATACTTTCGAGCCAGGAGATAACGTCTACATAAAAATCTTCAAACGAAAGAATGGCCTTCAACCCAGATTTGAGGGACCCTTCCAAGTACTCCTGACCACAAACACCGCTGTAAAAGTAAAGGAGCGACCAACATGGATACACGCGTCCCATTGTAAGAAGGCATCAGTCTAAGACAATACACTGCCAAGATGAACTGGATTTGGACTCTAATAAGACTGTTCCCTTTGTTAACGATAATTGAAACTGCCATATGGATTTACCCAGATCCTCTGAAAGGCAAACCATGTATAAAAGAATGTGTACTTTTAACCAAAAATCTCTTTTATATTATATGTTATAATGAGACCATGAAAGCCCAGCTCCAGGACCATACTATGCAGGTACCCCTGTATCAACCCCTAAATCTTAGGGTAAGACAGGGTAAGATAGTAGAAGAAGATAGTGGACAAAGGCTTGATAAGCTATGGGTCACATGCCCTGATACTGTATTACCAAGTGACAAAACTGCGAACGGAGGGGTTATCTGCAGTGGTAATTCAAGAGGAGGACTGGCCCTGACAGCTAAGTCAATGTTTTGTGATAATCCTTTTACACAACCCCTCACTTCAACATCAATTACTCAGAAAAGAAAAATTAGTAGGACCGCTAGGAAACAAGGAGGGAGAAGTAGAAGACTGTTAAATAAGCATAACTATCATCAAGTTAATACCTTTGTATACATGAGCTATCTGTATGCTAAAAAACAGAACCTTGCCAAATGCTGGATATGCAGCCACATCCCTGTGCATGCAGAGGGTGGAATACCTCTAAGGCCCATTCCCTTCGAGATAGAAGAGATGGTAGGGTGGTTATTACAGTCTAATACCACCTGGAATAAGGAGGCAGCCAGTACATTTCAGACCCAAAATAGTTTAAACCCAGATCAGTTGGAAAATGAATGGAAAAATGCAGGATACAACCTTATAAAATTTGAAGGGTGGTTTCATCCCCTATATGATAATCGAAGGAATCCAGAGAGTCTATTAGTTACGTCGATGGGAACCATAAATAAAACAAAAGGAGAAGTCTGTCTTGTAAACGACAATGGAGAAGGATTGATGGTTGGATGGAGTGAGTGCAAATGTAACTACACTTTGACTAAAACTACTACTAAACCACCAGGTGCAATCGAATGGCCTTATTGGGGATGGTGGAATCTGTCCACAGTACAAAATTTGACTAGCAAAAAAAATCTGGAAAGGAGAATACGGAATAGGAATGATGCACCAGATATGGAACAAATTTGAAGCCTATAATAACACCTATTTCATCTGTGGGCATAGAGCATACCCCTGGTTACCACAAAATTGGACTGGGTCATGTTATTTGGGATATGTAGTGCCTTATATACATCACATTTTATCTTTGGATAGCCACCCTGGGACACGAGCAAAACGAGACATTACAGAAATTGAAAGGTTCTTTGCTATAGCATTTCCCTGGTATGGAACAGGGAAGTTAACAAGAGAATCTATAAACATGGCAGCAGTGTTGGAACAAATAGCCAATGATACTGCAGATGCTCTTAGTGATGTAAACGCAGAAATGGTGGCTTTGCGCACTGTTGCCTTACAAAACCGCATGGCTCTGGACTATTTGTTGGCAAAAGAAGGGGGCACATGTGCAATCATAAAAACCGAATGTTGCACCTATATCCCAGATAGCTCAGAAAATATCACCAATCTGGTAAACCACATAAAGAAGGCCGTAGAGAAACTACGTCAACCTGAACCATGGTCAATGTGGGATTGGATTTCAGGATGGGGAGGAGCATTGGGAAAGCAAATTTTGGAAGCTTTTATCGCAATTGTGATGATAATAATTTTAATTAGTTTATTGATTGGTTGTTTAAAATTATTGTGTACAAAAGTCCTTTCCTTATTAGCGTCAACTCCTCCAGTACCAATGATGTCTGAATATGAGGATATTAAGGGTGAGACCTTTGATGTAGAGTTTCTTAAACTTAGCGAGATAGATTGTCCTTAGAAAGGACAAAAGGGGGGAATGAGGAAATCTACATGATATAAGGGGTTAATTTCAAGTGCTTGCTGGGTAAAAGTTTTCAGACTTGACACTGGGCAAGTGTCGATGTGTAACTAGAGCTATTGCACGTACTCGAACTACAGCCAAGAACAGATGCCTGCCCACCTAATGAGAATGTAGAAGTGGAATAATGAGTTTCTTTGATGTACCAATGACCTGATAACTTGTGACCGAAAGCAAAGCTTGCCTCCCTTATATATGATTAAAGAGGACCTCCGGTTACACGATTCATGCCCTGTTATAGATTAACGGTTGACTTATGTGTCCAGGATCCTTCTGTCAATATGTTATTTCTACCTGATGATTAATCTAAAATGTATCCTGATAGAGGAACAAAGGGATTTCAATCAAACTTGTTTGTTACACTGTATAAATATAGAACGTTTACACTGTATCATTGGAATAGTAGCCTCACCCCTTGAGTGGAGGTGCTGATTCCCCTTGCAAGAGAAGTTAAATAAAAGGCCTGTCCGTCTGACGAATCCAAGTGTGTATTGAGTCATTACCCAGAGCTAAGAAGTAAGGCACTTCTACAAGCTCATCAAGAATTTCCTGCAGCCTTTGGACTTCTTGCTCATGTTCAACCTTTAGTTGCTCATATGCTTCCACTGAAACTAGCTTTTCGGAGGTTGCCGAGTTAACCCCCTCCAGGATTGTAGCCTGGGCCTGTTCATACTGTTCCTTCAACTTCTCAAACTCTGCTTGTAAGGAGTCGTAGAGAAGAACTGGAATAAAATCCTGGCTTCCTGAAGATTCCTCTTCATTTGCTTCTTTCTGCAAATATTCTAACTCCTGAACATCATAAGGGAGATGTGATCGGTGATTGGTCACGATGGCTCTATGGTCGCTCTCTGCTTGAGCTAGCTGCTTCTGTTGTCTTTCCAGATTCTCCCATTCGGTGTCATAGAACTTTTTCATTGTTTTCATCTCTTGTACGAGACGGTAACTCAATTGTTCTAATTGTTGTCGTAATTTGAAATAAAGTTGAGTCCGAGCTCGGTGTTCTTCTGTCATGGATATGTCCTTAAACTGAACAGACTCAGAATTCTCTGTCAAACTATGTTGTCGTTGTTCGGTGGAGATCTGTTCTGAAACTTTGTTCTTCTCTGGAGCATAAGCCTTTCTGCATGCCTTCGTTTTTCCAACCTTAGTCGGCAAGTCCATTTTAGCCTTGTCTTTCACATTTGGGTTGGTCTTATCGTCATCCGATTCAGAATCTGAGCTGATTGTCTGCACCGAGTCCTCACTCGTTATGGCTTTTAGATAGTGCCATTCCATGTCTATTTTCTTGATCCACTCCCGTCCTAGAAGTGGTGGTCCTCCCTCAGGTAGTACGTATAAGTTCATTCTTGGGTGTTCTTTACCCCATCTCTCACCTTGACTCTTATCTTTCCCATGGGGTATACTTTATGCCCCGTGTATGTCTGCAATACGAACTTGGTATCTCTTAAGGGTATATGTGAGAATAGCCGGTGGTAATCCCTTCGATTTATGACTGATAGAGCTGATCCAGTGTCCAACTCCATTTTCACTTGGACTCCAGCTATTTTTAGCATGACCCAAATAGTTTGTAGGTCAGCTTTCTTACTCACATTGTGAATTCTCAGACTACCCAGCTCCTGGCCGTTTGGGTCTGAGTCCGAATTCTGTTCGTCTGAACTCTTCTCAGCCACCTTGTGTACCTTGTTGTACTTTTCCTGTGATGGCTTCCTTTGGTTGTTGGTCCTTTGGTTGTTGGTCTTCTTCCCTGACCGGCATACCTTAGCTATGTGACCCAGTTTGCCACATTTCCTACATTCCTGGTTCTTAAACCAGCATTGGTTCTGGTCGTGTGTTGTCTTCCCACAACGATAGCATTTTGTTGTTGTCGAGGTAATTTGATCCACACTGAGTGCTGCTGTCTTTAGCTGCATTTCCGCAGTTCCCTTCGCTGCGGCTTCGTGCGATGCTGCAATAAGGACAGCCCTGTCAAGTGTAAGGTCGTTCTCTTCGAGTAGTCGCTTTTGCGTTCCTTCCTTTGACAACCCGCACACGAACTTGTCTCGCAATGCCTCTGTCAGATTCCCTCCAAACTGTCAGTGTTTCGCTAGTCTACGCAGTTCGACCAAGTATTCTGCGTTGCTTTCGTCTTTCCTTTGCGTTCTCGCATAGAATTTGAATCGTTCCGCCAACATCAACGGTGTGGGGTTCAAGTGATCCTTCAGAACAGTCACAATATCATCGAAAGTCTGATCCGCCGGTTTAGCTGGTGATAGTAGATGCTTCAAGAGCCCGTATGTCTTCGTGCCCATCGAGTTTAGCAAGGTTATAGCTTTGTCATCTTCTTCTATTTTATTGGCCTCACAATAGATCTCCATGCGTTCCACATACGTGGCCCAGTCTTCTACCTCAGAATTAAAATCGTTGATGTTACCACGCTTAGGCATCTTCCTCTCTTCCTGATAAACACCACGAATTATTTCTTTAAAATTTTTTTTTTTTTTTTCAAGATGGCGGTTCCCGCGAAAATGGCGGTTTCCCGCGCTTATCTTCTCTCCCCGCCCACTTCAATGACGGTTTCCCGCTTCTGTCTTCTTCCCCGCCTAATGGCGGCTTCCCGCGTTTCTTCCCTGGCGGGAGGGGTACACTTTCCCCACGCGCGACGGCCGCTGGCTTTCAGGTTCACAGCCTGCGCGTCGGCTTCAGTGCTTTCCCTTTTCTCGGCAGGGCAACCGGCGCTGGGTACACCCCGTTGACGGCGAACAGTTTCAGCCGCTGGGCTGGCTCTCGCTCAGTTCCCCTTGCTCGGACTCTGTCTCTCTCCCGCTCGCTCGGCTCTACCGGCGCTGGGTACACCCTGTTGACGGAGAACAGTTTCAGCCGCTGGACTGGCTCTCGCTCAGTCTCCCTTGCTCGGGCTCTGTCTCTCTCCTGCTCGCTCGGCTCTACCGGCGCTGGGTACACCCCGTTGACGGAGAACAGTTTCAGCCGCTGGACTGGCTCTCGCTCAGTCTCCCTTGGTCGGCTCTGCCTCTCCCGCTCGCTCGGCTCCCAATCGCGCCTCCCAGCCCTCTCGCAGTCCGGTGCTTCCCTCCCCGGCTGCGGCTGAGTTTATCTCTTCCCGCGCCTACGTTCCCGGTCGCAGCGCTTCGTGGCTTCGGTCGCTGCCCGGCCTTTTTCGCCGGTCGCGGTCTAGCTGTCTCACGACGCCGTTGCGTCCCCCAGCCTGTCTGTACCGCGGCTTCCTTGCTCCACGCTGCCCCAGTCTCAGCGCCTCTGGGCACGACTTCTGTCCGGCTCCTTTCCCCCTCGACCGTGGTCGAGTTCACCGCCCTTATCCTCCGGTTATTCTTTTTACTTTTCCCTTACTCACAGTCACCATGGCCGGCTTGCTTCTCGTGCTGATCGGCTCACTCCTCACCGTGGCAGAAGGGACAGACAGTGCCTGTTGCTGATGGAAGTCTTTGTCTCTGAATTCTTCCTCCTTTCCAGCTCTGCAGACTCGAGTTTTCTCCCAGCAGAACGACGAGGGAGGTTGCCTCTTCTCGACGCTCGTTAACTGCTTCGGAAGTATTGTTGCCGCAGGGTACGATCGGACTCGTCACCACTGTAAAGTCTGTGGGTTGTTTAGTTAATTAATACACAGACTACCAGAGTAACTTAAAACAGGACTTTACTATTCGAAGGTCAGGGCGAATCTGCCCAATAAATCCTGACACAACACTTATATACTGGTGTGGTCACTGTCGGTATTACAGTATACAGAAGCCAAACAAAGTAGTGCCACCCTAAAATAGTTCTCTTAAAGGTGAACGGTTACATACAATAGTTCTCTTAAAGGTAGACGGGTACATACACTACACACTTAACCTATCTATATCCCTTTGCAGACTCTTTGGGATCGATTTTGTCGAACCTGTCGGGAAGAAGGCGGGACTTCCCCTTTTGGGTTTCTGACCCGCCTACTTCGACGTCCGGCCAATCCGCGCGATTTTCCCTTGATTGACCTTGTTGAGCCCACCCAGCGGGCTCAGCAGGCCAATTAAGGGCCACCCGGCAACAGGTGACGTCACAGACTGCAATTTCATCTGTCAAGATTTCTGACAGATGAAATATCAGTGTTTTACAGCTGTTTGAAGCTGTGAAACACTGACAGTCTGATTTCTAAGATGAGTCCTTGTGCGCAGACTCATTTAGAAATCTTAGCAGCACTAAAAGCTGAAGGCTGTCACTTTTGACAGATTGCAGCTGTTCCGCTTTAAGTGCCGGCTGAGTACTGCGCCCCTGACAGCTACAGGAAGAAAGGCTGTGAAGGTAAGTAAAAGTGAGTAAAAGTTCTTTACACACTTTAGACACACCAAACACACTTACCTTTACACTCATGCACCCATCACTCACCTGAGCACTGACATCGTGACCCCTCCAACTCATTCAACCTGACGGCCCGCTGCTCTAACCTGGCGTGGTTTGGAGCCGTCGGAAAACCCACATGAAACCCCTCAAAATGGGGATTAGGCTAAAAACTGCCTGTTAACTACCTGTTAACAGGCAGTTAATTGGCACTAATCCCTTCCCGCCTGGTTTCGGCGGGTCCCAGTGCGGGGCAGGTACCCGCCGCCCCTGAAACTTGCGTGGGGCGGGGTTTTGGGCGGGATGGTGTCGGGACCCCCAAAGTCAGGATTTCCCCCCCCCCCACATGCCTGAAACCCCGCCTGATGGCTCCCCGAAAATCTAGCCCTTTATGTCCTCCTCACAACTTGCTAACCCACCTATCTTTGTATCATCAGCAAATTTGGCTACAGTACACTCGCTCCCTTCATCCAAGTCATTAATATAGATTGTAAATAGTTGAGGCACCAGCACTGATCCTTGTGGCATCCCACTAGTTACTGATTGCCAACCGGAAAATGACCCATTTATCCTGACTCTCTGTTTTCTGTTAGTTAGCCAATCCCCTATCCATGCCAATATATTATCCCCAACCTCGTGCGCTCTTATCTTGTGCAGTAACCTTTTATGTGGAACCTTATCGAATGCCTTCTGGAAATCCAAATACACTGCATCTACTGGTTCCCCTTTATCCACCCTGTTTGTTACATCCTCAAAAAACTCTAGCAAATTTGCCAAACACGATTTCCCTTTCATAAAACCATATTGACTCTGCTTGATTGTCTTATGATTTTCTAAATGTCCTGCTTTACCTCCTTAATAATGGATTCCAGCATTTTCCCAATGACAGATGTTAGGCTAACTGGCCTATAGTTTCCTGCTTTCTGTCTCCCTCCTTTCTTGAATAGTGGTGTTACATTTGCGGTTTTCCAATCCGCTTTCTGTCACTGAGCCAATTTTGTATCCATGTTGCCACTTTCCACTTAATTCCATGGGCTTCCATCTGCTTAATAGGCCTCCTGTGTCGCACCTAGTCTACTGCCTTCCAAAAGTCCATATATACAAGATCAACGGCACTACCTTGATCAACCTTCTCTGTTACCTCATCAAAGAATTCAATCAAATTAGTCAGACATGATTTATCTTTAACAAATCCATGCTGACTCTCATTGATTAACCCATGCCTTTCCAAATGAAAGTTTACTTTGTCCCTGATAATGGTTTCCAATAACTTCCACACCACCAATGTTAGGCTGACCGGCCTGTAGTTTCCTGGTTTATTCCTCTCCCCTTTCTTGAATAGTGGTATAATATTAGCAAACTTCCAGTCCTCCGGCACTACTCCTGTATCCAATGAGGATTGAAAGATTGTGACCAATGCCTCTGCTATTTCAACCTTTGCTTCTTTCAGCAACCTAGGATGCATTCTATCTGGATCAGGTGACTTATCAACTTTCAGTAACGCTAATCTTTTTATTACATCATCTCTTTCTATTATTTTCCTGTCCATAACTTCCCTCTCCTCTTTTAGTGTAACCTTTACATCATCTCTTCCTTTGTGTAGACAGATGCAAAGTATTCACTTAATACTTTCGCCATGTCCTCTGTTTCTACATGAAGATTTCCCTTTAGGTCCTTAATCGGCCCAACTGTTTCCCTAGCAAAATGCTTACTCTTTATATGTTTATAAAATGTTTTAGGGTTCACAGAATTCACAGAATTCACAGAATCACAACAGTGCAGATAGAGGCCATTTCGGCCCATCGAGCCTGCACCGACACATATCCCACCCGTTCCCCGTAACCCCTACACCAACACATATCCCACCCTATCCCCGCGTATTTAATCCCCCTAACGCTAAGGGTCAATTTATCATAGCCAATCAACCTAACCCGCACATCTTTGGACTGTGGGAGGAAACCGGAGCACCCGGAGAAAACCCACGCAAACACGGGGAGAATGTGCAAACTCCACACAGACAGTCACCCGAGGCCGGATTCGAACCCGGGTCCCTGGTGCTGTGAGGCAACAGTGCTAACCACTATGCCACCGTTCAATTTAATATTGCCTGCTAATCTTTTCTCGTACCACTCTTTGGCTCCCATATTAACGTTTTCAATTCACTCCTGTACTTTCCATAAGTTAGTAAATGAATCTTGCTCCTGACATTTGTCATAAGCCTCCTTTTTTTGTTTTACTTTAACTTTTATTTCCTTTGTCATCCAGGGCGCATTAGCTTTGGCAGTTCTACCTTTTCCCTTCAAAGGAAAATGCCTAGTTTGTACCTGAACAATCTCTTCCCTGAATGTCCTCCATTACCCCTTTACTGCTTTACCCTGCAATTGCCTTTTCCAATCTACCTGTGC
Source organism: Somniosus microcephalus (assembly GCF_052327205.1). Taxonomy (NCBI): domain Eukaryota; kingdom Metazoa; phylum Chordata; class Chondrichthyes; order Squaliformes; family Somniosidae; genus Somniosus; species Somniosus microcephalus. Next base: position 92,572,883 of record NC_140992.1, on the reverse strand, counting down.
TAGTTCCCTTCTTAAATCACTGAAATGAGATCTTCCCCAGTTGAGGATTTTTACCATCGATATTTTCTGGTCACTTTCCATGATTATTTTAAACTGAATTATGTTGCAGTCACTGATAGCTAGATGTTCTCCTACTGTAACACACTTCACTTACCCTACGTAATTTCCCAGAACCAGATCCAACACTGCTCCCTTCCTTGTTGGACTGGAGACATATTGATCGAAAAAGTTCTCCTGTGCACATCTCCTACCGTTAGCGCTGTGTTGTTCCCAGTTTATATTGAGGTAATTAAAGTCTCCTGATATTACTGCTCTATTTTTGTTACACGCCTTTGAAATTTGCTGACAAATTTGCTCATCTATCTTCTCACTGTTTGGAGCTCACAAAAAACTCCTAACAATGTAACAGCTCCCCCTCTATTCCTAAACTCAAGCCAAATAGATTCTGTCGTAGAACCATCTAGTAAATCCTTTCTATTTAGAACTGCAACATCATCCTTAATCAAGACTGCCATGCCCCCTCCTCCTTTTTCTTCGCTATCATTCCTGAATACTTGGTAAACAGGAATATGAAGAACCCATTCCTGGCCTTGTTTGAGCCATGTCTCTGTTAATGCCACCACGTCATAATCCCATGTAGCAATTTGTTCCTGCAGCTCACCAACCTCATTAGTTACACTACAGACATTGACGTACATACAATTTAATACCTCCTTTGTCACTTTTGTTTTTTTCCTCAATCTGGTCCCTGCAGTTTTTGGGACATTACTAACTTTACTGCTATTTATATATCTCTGTCCTCTGATCTAATTTCTGCCCCTCTCTGCTATTTTCTGGTTCTCCTCCCCTGCCAAATTAGTTTAAACCCTCCCCAACAGTACTAGTTAACCTCTCAGTGAGAACATTGGTCCTGGCTTTGTTCAGGTGCAAACCATCCATCTTGTACAGGTGCCCCTTCCCCCAGAACGGATCCCAATGTCCCAAGAATCTGAAATCCTCCCTGCTGCACTACTTTTCCAGCCACACATTTACCGACACTATCATTCTGTTTCTATACTCACTAGCACGTGGTACTAGGCATAATCCTGAGATTACTACCTTTGAGGTCCTGTTTTTTAATCTTTTTCCTAGCTCCTGAAACTCTGTCCGAAGGACCTCAACACTTTTTCTACCTATGTTATTGGTTCCAATATGGACCACAACTCCTGGCTGTTCCCCTTCTCCTCGCAGAATATCCTGCACCCGGTCGGTGATATCCTTTACGCTGGCACCAGTAGGCATCATACTATTTGGGAATCACATTTGCGGTTACAGAATCGCCTGCCTATGCACCTAAATATCGAATCACCTATGACGATTGCATTTCCACTCTTTCTTTTTCCTGTGTACAGTTAAATCTCCCGTGGTGCCAGGGGGTTGATTTTTAGTGCATTCCTCCAAGGAGTAGTCACCCTCCCCGGTATTCAAAACTGAAAACCAGTTAGCAAGTGCCACTGGCTTGGGGGATTCCTGCACTACCTGTGCCTTCTTCCTACCATCTCTGGTGGTCAACCATTCCCTCACCTCCTACACCTTCTGTAGCTGTGGGGTGACCACATCCTGGAATGTATGTTGGAGGAAACTTTCAGACTCCCAGATGCATTGCAGTGACTCCAACCGCTCCTCAAGCTCTGAAACCCTTGAGCTCGAGCAACTGGCGGCACTTCCGGCACGCGTCATTAATCAGGACACATGACATGGGCTGGAGTTCCCACAAAAAACAGGTTGCATATATGGGATTTGGGTGTCACTGGCAAGGCCAGCATTTATTACCCATCCCTAATTGCCCTTGAGAAGGTGGTGATGAGCTGCTTTCTTGAACTGCTGGCATCCATAAAGCAAAGGTACTCCCACAATGCTGTTAGGGAGGGAGTTCCAGGATTTTGACCCAGCGATGATAAAGGAACAGTGATATATTTCCAAGTCAGGATGGTGTGTAACTTGGAGGGGAACTTGCTGGTGTTCCCATGTGCCTTCTGCCCTTGTCCTTCTAGGTGGAAGAGGTCACGGGTTTGGGAGGTGCTGTCGAAGAAGCCTTGGCGAATTGCTGCAGTGCATCTTGTAGATGGTACACACTGCAGACACTGTACGCCGATGGTGGAGGGAGTGAATGTTTAAGGTGGTGGATGGGGTGCCAATCGAGTGGGCTGCTTTGTCCTGGATGGTGTCGAGCTTCTTGAGTCTTGTTGGAGCTGCACTCATCCAGGTAAGTGAAGAGTATTCCATCACACTCCTGACTTGTGCCTTGTAGATGGTGGAAAGGCTTTGGGGAGTCAGGAGGTGAGTCACTCACCGCAGAATACCCAGTTTCTGACTTGCTCTTGTAGCCACAGTATTTATTTGGGTGGTCCAGTTAAATTTCTGGTCAATGGTGACCGCCCAGGATATTGATGATGGAGGAATTCGACGAGGGTAATGCTATTGAATGTCAAGGGGAGGTGGTTAGACTTTCTCTTGTTGGAGATAGTTATTGCCTGACACTTTTGTGGTGCAAATGTTACTGTACTTGCCACTTAGCAGCCCAACCCTGAATATTGTCCAAGTCTTGCTACATGCGAAATGGACTGCTTCATTATCTGAGAAGTTGCGAATGGAATTGAACACTGTGCAACCATGAGCAAACATCCCCAGTTATGACCTTATGATGGAGGGAAGGTCATTGATGAAACAGCTGAAGGTGGTTGGGCCTAGGACTCTGCTCTGAGGAACTGAGTCAAAGCTAAAGGCACTATATCTGAATGCGTGAAGCATTCACAACAAAATAGATGAATTATTAGTGCAGACAGAAATTAACAGGTTTGATCTAATAGCCATAACGGAGACATGGTTGCAAAGTGGCCAAGGTTGGGAACTAAATATTCCAGGATACTTAACTTTCAGAATAGATAGGCAAAATGGAAAAGGAGGAGGGGTAGCCCTGATAATAAAGGATGGGATAAAGACAGTAGAGAGAAAGGATCTTAGCTTTGAAAATCAAGAAGCAGAATCAGTTTGGGTGGAGCTAAGAAACAGCAAGGGGCAGAAAACATTGGTGGGAGTTGTTTATAGGCCCCCAAACAGTAGTTGTAATGTAGGGCAGAGTATAAATCAGGAAATTAGAGGTGCATGTCACAAGGGCAATACAGTAATCATGGGGGACGTTAATCTACATATAGACTGGGCAAACCAAATTTGCAGTAATAGTGTGGAGGACGAATTCATGGAATGTATGCAAGATAGTTTTCTAGATCAGTATGTTGAAGAACCAACTAGGGAACAGGCTATTTTAGATTCAGTATTGTGCAATGAGAAAGGGTTAATTAATAACCTTGTAGTAAAGGGGCCTTTAGGGAAGAGTGACCATACTATAATAGAATTTCATATTGAGTTTGTAAGTGATTTAATTAAATCCGAAACTAGGGTCTTAAATCTAAACAAAGCAAACTACGTAGGTATGAGGGGCGAGTTGGCTAAAATAGATTGGGAAACTGCATTGAAAGATATGATGGTAGAGAAGCAATGGCTAGCAGTTAAAGAATTAAAACATAATTTACAACAAATATATATTCCTTTAAGGCACAAAAACCCCACAGAAAAAATGGTCCAACCATGGCTAACAAGAGAAGTTAAATATAGTATTAGATCAAAGGAAGAGGTTTATAATGTTGCCAAAAAGAGTAGTAAGCCTGAGGATTGGGAGTATTTTATAATTCAGCAAAGGAGGACCAAGAAATTGATGAAGAAAGGGAAAATAGAATATGAGAGTAAACTAGCAAGAGACATAAAAACAGACTGTAAAAGCTTGTATAGGTATGTAAAAAGGTAAAGATTAGCAAAAGTAAATGTGGGTCCCTTACAGGCTGAGACAGGAGAAATTATAATGGGGAATAAGGAAATGGCAGTGAAATTAAACAAATACTTTGGGCTGGATTTTCATTGAGGAGGCGGCTAGGAGGCGGGACTGCAACTTTCGGGGTTGTAGTCCCACCTCCATCGAGTTCTAGCCAACCCAAGCGATTTTGACTTGATTGACCTTGTTGCGCCCGCCCAGTGGGCTCAGCAGGCCAATTAAGGGCCACCCAGCAACAGGTGACGTCACAGATTGACATTTCATCTATCAAGACCTTTTGACAGATGAAATATTAGCGTTTCACAGCTGTTTGAAGCTGTCAAACACTGACAATCTGTACTGTAAGTTAATTTCTTCCTCTCAGGATGATTTAGAGATCTCCCCGGAACAGAAAGCTGAATGCTGCAATTTTTGACAGATCGCGGCCATTCTGCTTTCTGTGCCGGTGAGATGAGGGACTCCCGAGACCTGAAGGAAGGCAGGCTGTAAAGGTAAGTAAAACTTCTTTAAACACTTTAAACATACCAAACACACTTACCTCTGCACTCATGCACCCATCACTCACCTGAACACTGGACATCTCGACCCCTCCAAGCCCATCAGCCCGACGGCCCGCCTCGCTAACTTGGCGTGGTTTGGAGCTGTCGGGAATCCCACACTTCAAGAATGAAAATAGGGGTTAGGCTAAAAACTGCCTGTTAACTACGTGTTAACAGGCAGTTAATTGGCACTAATCCCCTTCCCGCCTTGGAGGCGGGTCCCAGCGCGGGTCGGGTACCCGCCTCCTTTGAAACTGGCACGGAGGCGGGTTGGGGGCGGGATGGGTTCATGCCCCCCCGATTTCGGGATTTTAACCCCCCACACACCTCCAATCCTGCCTCCACGGCTCAATGAAAATCCTGCCCTTTGTGTCTGTCTTCATGGAAGAAGATGCAAAATCCTCCCTGAAATAATGGAGAACCAAGGCTCTGGCGAGAATGAGGAACTGAAAGAAGTTAGTATTAGTAAAAAAATAGCACTGGAGAAATTAATGGGATTGAAAGCCAATATATCTCCTGGACCTGATGGCCTGCATCCTAAGGTTTTGAAAGAGGTGGCTATAGAGATAGTGGATGCATTGGTTGTCATTTTCCAAAATTCCATAGATTCTAGAACGGTTCCCATGGATTGGAATGTGGCAAATGTAACACCACTATTTAAGAAAGGAGGGAGAGAGAAAACGGGGAACTACAGACCAGGTAACCTGACATCAATAGTAGCAAAAATGCTAGAATCTATTATTAAAGACGTGGTAACACTTCAAAAGTAATAATAGGATTGGGCAGAGTCAACATGGATTTATGAAAGGGAAATTGTGTTTGACGAATCTGTTAGAGTTTTTTGAGGTTGTAACTAGCAGAATAGATAAGGAGGAACCAGTGGATGTAGTGTATTTGGATTTTCAGAGGACATTCGATAAGGTGCCACACAAGAGGTTATTAAACAAAATAAGGGCTCATGGGATTGGGGGTGTAGGATTCGCAAAATCCAGGAAAATACAGCCTACATTTTAAAACCCCTGAAATGGCCACATTTTTAAGAGCACAAGATGGAGTTGGCAGATCACATGACTCATTTCAGAAGGACATACCACTGCAATACCTTAAAGAAACCTGAGTCACCACCGATTGGAAAATTCCAGACTGACTGCAATTGATATGGTAATAAAGGTAGCAGCAGTAACGAAGTCAAAAACAAAGGACTTGCACTTGAAAAGGTCATGTTAATCGCCAGATAAACGTAAGCCCATCACTGAAATCACAGAGCACAAACAAGACCCATTATCTGCATCAAACTCAGTGGGACACGGGACATAACCCATCAGTTTGGTTTCGGCCACGATTAAAGTCGTTAAACTAAAGTACCAGCTTTTGTCAAAGTAGCCGGCCCAAAACTTTGACAAAAGAAAACCCCTGATTTGGCGCCAAAGATAAGGGCAAGGAAACGGTATAACTGTTGGGGGAAAAAATCGACGGGCAGCAGGTACGATCGGAGGCAGAGAACAACGAGAGGTTAAGGTTAAGTTGAACGGTTCGAGTGGAGAGGTCCGATTAGGAGGTTCGATTACGGTTCGAGGAGCACGGAGGTTCTACAAGTTCGAGCAGGAGAGCAGGTTCAGGAGCCCGTCCCAGAAGGAAGATCAATCGGGAATCCCGGAAGCTACAGGAGCACCAAGGTCGAGGACAGTTTTAAAACCCTGGTGAGCATAGAGGCCCAACTCCACCTAGCTGACCTAGTAGAGGGATACTTTAGAGACGGGAGGGTTTTAATATTAAGGGCTTTGTAATCGGGAGTGTTATTTATCCTTCGTTGTACCGCGCGCTTTCCCCACCCCCGTTTTATTATACCGCAGCTAATGAATTGATGTATTTTAAGATAGTCAAAGTAATTCTTGTGTGTTAAATTTTAGTTCCCATTGGGAGGCGTGTTAATGATTTTGTCCGTGTTGTTTCTTTGTTCCCTGTGTTTTTATTCTCCTTATAAATAAAGAAACCATTAATTTTAAAACTTACCTTGTCTCACCTGGTCCATTTGTCTTCCGAGTCACAAGTTGGGCCAACACATCAAGGTAGTCTGGCAATAAGTCCAGTGTCTAGAATCAGTGAGGGGGGAGCGCTTCGAAACCGCTCACGAGCAGTGTGAAATCAAGAATCGATCTCGCACACCACAAGCTCGTTAAAAAGATCCCTTACAGGGGTAATATACTAGAATGGATTGAGGATCGGTTAACGGACAGAAAACAGAGAGTAGGAATAAACGAGTCATTTTCGGGTTGGCACGCTGTAACTAGTGAGGTACCGCAAGGATCAGTGCTTGGGCCTCAGCTATTCACAATCTACATCAATGATTTGGATGAGGGGACCAAATGTAATATATCCAAATTTGCTGATGATACAAAGCTGGGTGGGAATGTAAGTTGTGAGGAGGACGCAAGGAGGCTTCAAGGGGATATAGACAGGCTAAGTGAGTGGGTAAGAACATGGCAAATGGAATATAATGTGGAGAAATGTGAAGTAATCTCCGGATTACTACCAGTGCCACGTGCTAGTGAGTTTAGAAATAGGTAGAGCAGATGAATACGTGACTGGAGAGATGGTGTAGGAGGGAGGGCTTTAGATTCCTGAGGAATTGAAACCATTTCTGGGGGAGGTACAAGCCAGACGGGCTGCACCTCAATGGGAACGGGACCAATATCCTTGTGGGAGGGTTTGCTAGTGCTGTTGGGGAGGGTTTAAGCTAGTTTAGGGTTAGGGTTAGGGTTAGGGGGATGGGAGCCTAAGTATAGAGTCCATAGGGAGGGAAGAAAAACTGGAATTGCGAAACAAAAATGTAGAAAGTAAATTGGAAGGACAGAGGAATCAAGGGCTAGATAGTAGTCAACAAGGAGGTTTGCCTGTACTAAATGGTATATACTTCAATGCAAGGAGTATAGCGAACAAGGCAAATGAGCTGAGGGCACAGGTAGATACTTGGGACTATGATATAATACTGTCAGAGACGTGGCTGAAAGAGGGGCAGGTATGGCAGCTCAACATTCCTGGTTACAGGATTTTCAGACGGGATAGAGAGGGAGGTAAAAAGGGAAGGGGTTTGTGGTATTGATTAAATAAACTATTATAGCTGTGAGGAGGGATGATATGTTGGAGGGATCATCAAAGTTGGAGGCCATATGGGTCGAATTGAAAAACAAAAAAAGGGGCGATCACACTGCTGGGAGTGTACTACAGACCCCCAAACAGTGAGAGGGAGATAGAAGAACAAATATGTAGACAAATTTCTGAGAATTGCAAAATCTATAGGGCAGTAATAGTAGGGGATTCCAACTACCCCAATATTAACTGTGATAAAATTAGTGTGAAGGGTATAGAGGTGCGGAATTCCTAAAATGCATCCAGGAGAACTTTTTTAGCCAGTATGTAGCAAGCCCAACAATGGAGGGGACGGTTCTGGACTTAGTTTTAGGGAATGAAGCTGGGCAGGTAGAAGGCTTATCAGTGGGGGAGCATTTTGGTGCTAGTGAGCATAATTCAGTTAGATTTAAGGTAGTTATGGAAAAGGACAAGGATAGACAAGGAATAAAAAATCTAAATTGGGGAAAAGCAAATTTTGCTAAGCTCAGAGGGGATTTAGCCATAGTGGACTGGAAACAGCTACTTGAAGGTAAATCAGTGTCAGAGCATTGGGAGGCATTCAAGGACGAGATCCGGAGGGTTCAGACCAAATATGTGCCCTTAAAGAAAAAAGGTGAGACTAACAAATCTAGAACCCCCTGGATGTCTAGAGACATACAGGGTAGGATAAAGAAAAAAAGGGAGGCGTATGACAGATACCGAGGGCTAAATACTCCAGAATCTTTAGAGGAGTACAGAAAGTGCAGGGGTGCAATTAAAAATGATATTAGGAAAGCAAAGAAAGAGCATGAAAAATTCTTGGCAAGTAAAATCCAAAGATGTATTATAAATATATTAAGAGTAAGAGGATAACTAAAGAAAGGGTAGGGCCTATTAGAGATCATGAGGGTAATCTGTCTGTGGAGGTGGGAGACGTTGGTAGGGTTCTTAATGAATACTTTGGGCCAGAAATTCGTGAACGGGGCTTGCCGCGCGTGCAAGCCCCGTATATGCACTTACCCGACGCTCCTGCCGATCACCTCCAGGGACGCCTGGAATTGGTGTTTCAAAAAGAAGAATCCCGGGCAGCGTATGACGTCACGCCGCCCAGGAGTGCAGCCAGCGCGAAGCCTGGAGCGTGCAGTGCAAGTGAGACACGCCCCTTAAGGTCTCATTTTAGTAGGACACGCCCCCAATCTCTCCAAGCAGCTGCAGAGGACTTTGTAGTTACACAGCTGCAGGGAAAGTAAGTTATCTGCTATTTTATGAATGTTTTGTGAACTTTTATAAAATTTTAAAAACGTTTACATTATTTTGAAGAATCTGAAGTAGTTTTAAACAGAATTAAAGCAATTTAAAGACTTTTAAAAGCCCTAAAAGAATTTTTTTAATTCCATGTATTTATTTAGCAATGTCGTCGTCATACGTGTCTTCACACTGTTCCCTTTGGGGAACTGTATGAAGTGGTGGAAGGATTTATGGCCATGATTAACGCTCATTCCGTGACCGTAACCATCTTTGAACCAGCCATTAGGGCGGTTAGTCCTATGGCGGGAGGATTTTACGGGCTCCCACAAGCTATACAAGGAGGGGGGGCCACCCACACCCACGGACGCAAATATCCCACTGGATGTCAACCCAGAATTTAGAGCCGGAGCTCCGACTCCACTTGCCGGGACTGTCTGGAGCGGGGTTCGAAACCCTACCCTGATCTGGCCCAGCGGCGGGGATCCTACCGCTATGCCAAAGGCCCAATCCGATTAGCAACGTGAAATGGCTGGAATGAGCACAATTCACGGCATTAAAAGAACTCACAATTGAACTGATGATGACCTCAGCAAGGTGGAGGCGCAGCGCCTGCTCATCATTGGTAATGAGAAGTCAAAGGCGCCGCAAAAAGGGCAGATGATAGCTTGGTCTTTCAAGTGGCAGCATAGGGCTCCAGTCACGGGGAGGGAAAAGGCGCAGGAAACGTATGGGTGTCACCTTTTGTGCGGAGTGGGCCTTTTGCGTAGCAGTAAGCATCCCCGCCGCTGGGCCAGAAGGAGTAGGGTTTCGAACCCCACTCCAGACAGTCCCGGCAAGTGGAGTCGGAGCTCCAACTATAAATTCTGGGTGGACATCCAGCGGGATACTTGCGTCCGTGGGTGTGGGTGGCCCCCCCCCCTCAGATGGGTTGTGGGAGCCCGTAAAACCCTCACGCCATAGGACTAACCACCCTAATGGCTGGTTCAAAGATGGTTACGGTCACGGAATGAGCGTTAATCACGGCCATAAATCCTTCCACCACTTCATACAGTTCCCGAAAGGGAACAGTGTGAGGATATGTACGACGATGACCTCTTGCGCAATGCACCTCCTTGGACCCTCAGTCGCAGATGCGAGGGGGCAAATCGTGCAATTGTTAAATTTTTCATTTTTTTTACATGTAAAATGTTGGCCCAGTAATTCCCTTCCAAATGCGCGAGTATGGTCGGGGTACTTACGCGTCTGGCCGGAGGAAATGCCGGTTTTCAGCATGCACAGCGCATGCGGGGAAAACCGGCATTTCCTGTCCTCTGAACGAAGGGGTTCAGAGGCAAAACGCGTGCGCAGTAAAATTCGCCGCTTTCATTCATGATTTCAGTGAGGTCAAGTCCTTACAACTCACACATGAAAAAAGCATGGGTACAGTTGCTCCAGAGGCTGCGGAGGAAGATATTTCTTATCGTGGAGCTTCTGAAAGTATGTATGTCTGTATATATTCCTTTGCGTGTTATGTATATATTCCTTTACTTATGTGTATGAATGTATTATTTAATTATGACTTTCAGAGAAAGTAACTTATTGGAAAATCATAATTAAAAACATACATTCATACACATTAGTAAAGGAATATAAAACATACATACATATACGTAAAGGAATATATGCGGACATACATACATAATTACTTATTACTGATGAAAAGTTTCTTTCTTAAAAGTGCTGGAAATGTTACATTACTCATTTTAGAACACTCATTTTCACATTCCATTCACACAGCCACAATTGCTCCTTCTACCTACCGTTCTGAAAACCCGTTTAAAAAAAAAATTTAAACTTTAAAACTTACTTAAAATTTCTTAAAACAACTTCCCTCCCTTTCCCAAACAAAAATATTGCCTTTCAGAAGCTCCACGATAAAATATATCTTCCTCCGCAGCCTTGGAACAACTTTACACCTGCTTTTTTCAAGTGTAACTTGTAAGGACTTACTCTCACTGAATCCATGAATGAAATCTACGAAGTTCACTGCGCAAGCGCTGCCTGTGCAGTCACACGCGCTGTGCCTATGAACCCCTTCGTTCCGAGGTCTGGAAATGCCGGCGTTCCCCGCGTGCGCTGTTCATGCTGAACGCCGGCATTTCCAACGGCCAGATGCGTGAGTACCCCGACCGTACTCACGCCTTTGGTCACAAATTTCTGGCCCTTTGTGTCTGTTTTCACAAAGGAGAGGGGTGAAGCAGACATTGCTATTGGGGGGGAGGAGTGTGAAATATTAGATCAAATAAACATAGTGAGAGAGGAAGTATTAAAGGGTTTAGCAGCTTTAGAAGTGGATAAATCCACAGGCCCGGATGAAATGTATCCCAGGCTGTTAAGCGAAGATATAAAGAGGAAATAGCAGAGGCCCTGACCACCATTTTTCAATCCTCTCTGGCTTCAGGTGTGGTGCCGGAGGACTGGAGGACTGCTAATGTGGTACCCTTGTTTAAAAAGGGAGAAAAGGATAGACCAAGTAATTACAAACCAGTCAGCCTAACCTCGGTGGTGGGAAAATTATTGGAAAGAATTCTGAAGGACACGAATTAATCAAGAACAGTCAGCACGGATTTGTTAAGGGAAGGTCGTGTCTGACAAACTTGATTGAATTTTTTGAGGAGGTAACAAGGAGGGTAGCTGAGGGTAGTGCGTTTGATGTAGTATATATGGACTTTAGCAAGGCTTTTGATACGGTTCCACATGGCAGACTGGTCACAAAGTTAAAAGCCCATGGGATCCAGGCCAAAGTGTCAAGCTGGATTCAAAACTGGTTCGGAGACAGGAAGCAGAGGGTAATGGTTGATGGGTGTTTTTGTGACTGGAAGGCAGTTTCCAGTGGGGTTCCACAGGGCTCAGTACTAGGTCCCTTGCTTTTTGTGGTATATATCAACGATCTTGACTTGAATATACGGAATGCTTGCCTTTATTAGCCGTGGCATAGAATACAAGAGCAGGAGTATAAAACACTAATTAGGACTCAGCTAGAGTACTGCGTGCAGTTCTGGTCACCACATTACAGGAAAGATGTGTTTGCACTAGAGAGGGTACAGAGGAGATTTACAAGGATGTTGCCGGGAGTAGAGAATCTTAGCTATGAGGAAAGACTGGATAGGCTGGGTCTGTTTTCCTTGGAACAGAGGAGGCTGAGGGGAGACCGTATTGAGGTGTATAAAATTGAGGGGCTTAGATAAAGTGGATAGAAAGGACCTATTTCCCTTAGCAGAGGGGTCAAAAACAAGGGGACACAGTTTTAAAGTAATTGGGGGAAGGTTTAGAGGTGATTTGAGGGGAAATTTCTTCAACCAGAGGGTTGTGGGGGTCTGGAACTCACTGCCTGAAAGGGTGGTAGAGGCAGGAACCCTAACCACATTTAAAAAGTACTTGGATGTGCACTTGGGATGCTCTAACCTGCAGGGCTATGGAGCAAGAGCTGGGAAGTGGGATTAGGCTGGATAGCCCTTTGTTGGCTGGCACGGACACGATGGGCCAAAATGGCCACCTTCCGTGCTGTAACTTTCTATGATTCTATGAAACTCCTCTGTAATTACCGCAATCGGACTTTTCACCTTTCTTGAAGATGGTCACGATTACGGCATCACTGAGATCCACTGGCATGCTCTCCTCCTTCCAAATAAGTGAAATTAGTTCATGTATTCGCGTTAGTAGTGCTTCTCCGCCATGCTTTAGTGCCTCGGCGGGGATTCCATCTGCGCCTGAGGCCTTGTTGTTCTTCAGTTGTCGGATGACCTTTTCAACCTCATGCCGGGCTGGGGTTGTGCCGGGGTGGTGGCGGGTAGCATGCTGTGGGATGGAATTGAGGACACTCGCGTTGAAGAGAGAGGGCAGGATTTTCATTGGGACGTGGAGGCGGGATTGGAGGCGTGCGGGTGGTTAAAATTGCAAAAACTGGCGGGCGGGCCCAACCCCGCCTCCAATTTTCAAAAATTTGTGTCTGATGGTCCCATCTCCGTCCCGCCTCCAAGAGGCGGGATAGGCCGTTAAGGCCCTTAACAAGTACTAAATTGCCTCTTTAATGGCATTTTGAATGGCCATTGCAATTTTAACCCTTTCCCCACGTGAAACACGCCTGTTCTGAAACACGACGGTGAAACCTGGCGGGAGTACAATTGGATTGCTGACTATCAGCTGCAGGTCAAACATTAAAGAGGAGATTTGATCAGCCATCATTTGCAGGTGGCAGGACTTTGTAGTCTCAGATCTGAGGGAACTTTTAGAAGGCACAATAACACAGCTGTGGAAGTTTGGATCCTGACACCCATCTCCAGTGTGACCTCCTGGGAAACCCCTCCGCCACCTTCACTGAGCGCTTCCTCAACTGAGGCATTTACCAGAAGCATGGGAGCCATTTATTCCCTACCCTTCTGGATATTAGATGAGGTCGAACAGCAGCAGCGACAACAGCAGCGACAACAACAACAGCAGCAGCCCCAACAGCAACAATAGGAGCGCCAAGCTGCTGCTCACTCACCTGAAGATGCACAGGCCAGAAGGGGCCAGCGCATGGAAGCCCGTTGAGATACCCCCCAAACAGGGTCTACAGACACAGGGTCAGCTATCTCAACATGTCTGAGCAGCAGTGCCAAAGGCGGCTCCGACTTTCGCGAGAGGTAGTGGGTGACATCTGCGCAATGCTGCAACAAGACCTGCAGGCCAGAGGACCAGGTGGACAACCCTTACCAGTGGCCGTCAAAGTCACCACCGCACTCAACTTTTTTGCCTCAGGCTCATTCCAGGGATCAGCAGCAGACATCAGCGGCATCTCCCAGGCGGCTGCACACACGCATCTCGCAGGTAACCGATGCCCTCTTTGCCCTCGCGCACAATCACATCCATTTCACCAAGGATCGAGCAAGTGTCATGACGCGTGGGGTTGGATTAGCTCATCTAGCAGGCTTTCCAAGGGTGCAGGGTGTCGTTGACTGCACACATGTGGCCCTTAAGGCACCCCATTGCAATCCAGGTATTTTTGTCAAGCGCAAGGGCTTCCACTCCCTTAATGTTCAGCTGGTGTGTGACCACAAGAAGGAAATTTTGCATGTTTGTGCCAAGTACCCTGGCAGTTGCCGTGACTCCTTCATACTGCACCAGTCTAGTGTGCCTCCGCTATTCAGTCCGCCAGACCAACTTAACGGATGGCGACTTGGAGACAAGGGCTATATGTAAGAGCCATAAAAGCTTAAGAAAATACTTTAAAATAGTGGTTAAATGGCATAATACAGTTAATTTACCTGACCGACTTATTGTATTAAGAAACCCCCTATTTTCTTGCTCCAGTAGTATAGTCCGAGACACCCCCTTCATTCTTGCCATAATGGAACAGTCCCTAAGCCACACATGGGTGCAGCCATTTTACAGTTTAAACTGCACGTGGTTGAAGGAGGCAGAAGCTGTGAGGTTTGGAGCAGTACAGTTTTTGACCGTGTTCGTTTATACGTGTTTGCTTTGTAATTCCGTTTGTTAAGTGTTATAGTAAACAGTTTAAAAGACAAAGCTACGTTTGGGAACGTTTTATTTCGACAAGCGTCTACTCGTTGTTAAAAACCCCACAGCTCAGTGGCTGCCTGTTTGGAAACTAAGAAGCGCCACTACATTAGTCAAAAACTTGCTCCCTAAGAAGGAAGGGACGGAATCGTCGGCGAACGTATATCCGAATGGTCACGGAGCCAGACGACAATATAAGAAAGCGAAGGTACAGTGACTGCTACTTGCTTTGTTCATTCTATTGAGAAGCTAAATAAGAGCTGCGGGTAAAATGGCCGAGGCCTTACGGAGCCAGGAGCTTCCATCAGCCAGAAAGATTGCTGGCCAAAAGAGGGAAATAAAGCTCACCCCAAAGGCAATGGAAGAGAAGTTACATAGAAGCATAGGTGCAAGGAAGGCTAAATTAGCTCAGATAACTGGAAAAATGAAGATAATCGATCGTCTCATGGAAGATAATGCTAATATTAAGAAAGCTGAAGACATGATGTATTACGATTTCTCCAAGCTGCATGAAGAATTTAATGTACTCAATGAAGATGTATTAGCACTTCTGCCTGAAGAAGAGGGAAACGCTGATCAGCACAACTGGTTTGATCTTAAATCAACCAGCATTAAGGACTATATCAAGGCCACGGAACAGTGGATGTTAAAGATTCGTCAAGACGCTGATACAGCAGAGAAAGATAAAGTTGATGATGAAGTCGGACCAGACGATAGCATTTCAGAGACTTCCGCCAGACCGAGCAAAAATCGAAAAGAAGGTAGCTCTGTTTCTGGACGCAGGTCAGTCGCTTCTACCACAAGCTCGTCGCGACGCATGAGAGCGGAGGCCGAACGGGCGGCGTTGATGGCGCGCGCAGCATCTTTAGCGGAGAAGCAAGCTCTTGAACGGGAAGAGGCCCAACTGCAGGTCCAAGAGGCCCAACTGCAGGCCCAACGGGCCCAGGTGCAGGCAAAGAAAGAACACTGGAGATAAAAACAGCTATCGAGGTCTCAGACGCCAGGTTGAGTGCGTACGAAGATTATGAAGGCTCACGGGACGGCGGGAGCCACTGCCAGTCAACGTCGTCACATAGAGTTGGATCCAGGGCACCTTCAAGAGTTACAACAGAGCCCGAAGGCAATCCCCTGGCATTACAGCGTGGAAGAGTGGCCTCTCCACTAACAGGAGCACGTGATGCTACCCCAGACGTCAGACGGTCTAGACTAGACCCTGCTGATGACCACCAGAGGCCTGAAGACACAGGGAGAAGCCTATACCGAGTGATGCAACGTCAGAACGAAATTACAGAGATGCTTGTAAAACAACAGAATCTGTTTCGACTCCCTCAAAGAGACATACCAGTGTTCCAAGGCGACCCACTCAAGTATAAGCCCTTCATCAGATCCTTTGAACAAGCCATTGACTCCAAAACAGAGAGCAGCAGTGATAAGTTGTACTACCTGGGACAGTACATCAGTGGTAAGCCACAAGACCTGGTCAGAAGCTGTGAACACATGAGACCGGACCGGGGATACATAGAAGCCAGGAAGTTGCTGCAGGAGCACTATGGTAACGAGCTGAAGATAGCCACTGCATATATCGAAAAGGCTACCAAGTGGCCACAGATCAGATCGGAGGACGGAGAGGCATTGAACGCATATGTTCTTTTCCTCATAGGATGTCGCAACACCATGGAGGATGTTGAATTCATGGAAGAGATGGACAATCCTACGACTATGAGAATCATCATCTCTAAGCTTCCTTACAGGATGAGAGAACAATGGAGAAGAACAGCCTTTGAGATAATGGAGAGACGGAAAAGTAGAGCCAGGTTTGCAGACTTAGTGAACTTCATAGACAAACAGGCTAAAATTGCTAGGGACCCATTGTTTGGAAACATCCAAGATGTCAGCCCGACCACCGATGGAAGAGTGAAAGCCAAGCCTGTTGAATCAAAGACTCTCAGGAAAGGTGGTTCCAGGGGAAGCAGCTTTGCAACTATCGTCACCCAGGCCGAGGAAGAAAGGCCCCAGAACTCATCTCCCAAAAAGAGCAGCACAGTGACGTCTGCTAATGCCTTTCAGAAGCCATGCTTATTCTGCCAGAAGAATCATACATTGGATTTCTGCAGCGACATCAAAGCACAGCCACATAAGGACAGAATCGAATTCCTGAAGTGCAACGGCCTATGCTTTGGATGTCTCTCTCAGGGGCACCTGAGTAGAAACTGTAAGCAAAGAACAACATGCAGAGAGTGCACTCGGAAACATCCCAGCCTGCTGCATATCCATAAAGAAGAACAAGTCTCTAAGAAGAGTGAAGAAAACAATACCGACGAGAAGGTCGTTTCAAGTGCTCTGGTGTCGCTAGAACCAGAGACTTGTGGACTCACTGGGGCCGGTGACAGTGACTGTATTCTTGCCATCGTACCAGTAAAGATCAAGTCTAAGAGGAGCGAGAAGCTTGTGGAGACTTACGCCTTCATGGATCCAGGTAGCTCAGCAACGTTCTGCACAGAATCACTCATGCGACAGCTGAACGTTAGAGGCAGAAGAACAGAAATCCTATTACGCACCATGGGTCATGAGAAGTCAATGCAAAGTTATATCCTGTCAGACCTAGAAGTGTGTGGACTTGAAGAGAAGGACTTCATAGACCTGCCTAATGTTTTCACACAGAGGGAGATTCCTGTTAGAATAGGGAACCTAGCCCTGCAGAAGGATGTGGATAGATGGCCTTACCTAGAAAAGGTGCGTCTCCCATACATTGAAGCAGAAATTGGCCTATTAATTGGAACCAATGCCTACAAAACTATGGAGCCATGGCAGGTGATAAACAGCAAGGATGACGGATCCTACGCCGTCAGGACAGCCCTTGGATGGGTAGTCAATGGACCGGTAAGGAGAGATGATGGCAACAAGTCGAACAAGGAGGAACGACAAAATGTCACAGCTAATCGCATCTCTATTGCAAGCATTGAAGAGCTGTTGATACAGCAGTTCAACGCAGACTTCTCAGAACGCAGCTGTGAGGAAAAGACAGAGATGTCACAAGAAGACCATCAGTTCATGGGTTTGATGACAAGGTCTACACAGTTCATTGATGGCCACTATCACATTGGTTTGCCACTGAGAAGACAGACCGCGAAGATGCCAAACAATCGCTGCATAGCAGAGCAACGCGCCATCAGTCCAAAGAGAAAGCTGAACAAGAACCCCGACTTTCACGAAGACTACAAAGACTTCATGAGAAACATCATAGCGAAAGGCTATGCTGTAAAGGTGCCCGAGGAACAGTTGAACAGAGACGATGGAAGGGTCTGGTACATTCCTCATCACGGGGTGTATCACCCAAAGAAGAAAAAGATCCGTGTAGTGTTTGACTGCGCCGCCTCATTCAGAGGAACTTCACTGAATGACCAGCTGCTTCAAGGTCCTGATCTTACTAATACCCTCATTGGCGTCTTGACTAGGTTTAGACAAGAGCTCGTTGCCATGATGGCAGACATAGAATCAATGTTCTACCAAGTTAGAATCCCTGATGAAGATGCTGATCTTCTGCGCTTCCTTTGGTGGCCAGATGGCGACGTTAGTCAAGCGATGGTGGAATGTAGAATGGCCGTACACTTGTTCGGAGCCACATCATCTCCCAGCTGTGCAAGCTACGCTCTCAGAAAAACTGCAGAAGATAGCAAAGGCAAAGCACCATCAGAGGCTGTGGAGACAATCTTCAGAAACTTTTATGTCGACGACTGTCTGAAGTCCGTGTCAACAGAAGACGATGCCATTGCACTGTCAAGAGACCTTAGAACTCTGTGTTCGAATGGAGGATTCCATCTGACTAAGTGGATAAGCAACAGCAGAGCAGTTCTAGCTTCTATCCCAGAAAAGGAAAGAGCCACTGAAGTCAAAGGTCTGGACCTGAGCCACGATGTCCTTCCTATCGAGAGAGCTCTTGGTGTACAATGGTGCATCGAGTCAGACACGTTCAACTTCAGGATAATGATGAACGAAAGACCATCCACAAGACGAGGGATTCTCTCCGTGGTCAGTTCCATCTACGACCCTCTTGGATTCCTGGCACCACTCATTCTGCCGGTGAAGCTGATGCTACGAGAGCTGTGTAGAGACAAGAGAGGATGGGATGAAGATATCCCAGAAGGTCAAGCTCAGAGATGGCACAGATGGTTGACAGATTTGCAACAACTTTCTAGCTTCAACGTCAGCAGATGCATCAAGCCCGCGAGTTTTGGAGTTACAAAGACGGCTCAACTACATCATTTCTCGGACGCCAGTGAGGACGGCTATGGCACGGCTACTTACCTCTTGCTGACAAATCAACAGGGCCAGAAACATTGTGCCTTCCTCATGGGGAAATCCAGGGTGGCTCCACTGAAGCAGGTCACCATCCCGAGACTGGAATTGACGGCAGCGGTTGTTGCAGTTAAAGTTGACCAGGTGATGCGGAAAGAGTTACAGCTCCCATTAGAAGAATCTGTCTTCTGGACGGATAGCACGACGGTGCTGAAGTATATAGAGAATGAGAAGATACGCTTCAAGACCTTCGTAGCAAACAGAATCTCATCCATTAGAGAAGCTACACAACCATCTCAATGGAGGTACGTAAACACCTCATTAAACCCAGCAGATCAAGCCTCACGAGGATTGAAGGCCGAAAACTTCATGAGGAGTGAAACTTGGATACAAGGCCCAAGTTATCTGCTGGAAACAGAGAGATCATGGCCAGAAAGACCAGATATGCCAAGTCAGATTGCTGAAGACGACGTCGAAGTCAAGAGATCAGTCACAGTAAATCTCATAAATACGAAAGAGAACTTTGACACAGTGAACAAGCTTGTTAACCATTTCTCAGGATGGCACCAGTTGAGGAAAGCAGTTGCATGGTTTCTAAGGTTGAAAGAGTTGCTGCTACACCTGAGCGGTAAGAGAAAAGGGTACCGAGCCACTATCAGTCAGTCTGAAAGTAACCCTGATAAGCAGAGAATGCTTCTACAGCAGTATACGCATCATCACAAGACCACATTGGGCAAGAATTCATTGACCGTGGAGGATTTGGCCAAGGCTGAGAAGGAGATAGTTCGCTTCAGTCAAAGACAAAGATACCCAGAAGAAATCGAAGCTCTACAGCGAAATACTCCAATCAAGAAAGGTAGTCATATCTACAAGCTGGACCCTACACTGCAAGATGGAGTACTGAGGGTGGGAGGGAGACTAAACAAATCTGCTATGCCAGAGGAGGCCAAGCATCCTGCTATCCTTTCTAAGGACCTCCGGGTTGCTACCCTCATTCTTCAGCATATACACCAGAGTATTGGACACAGTGGGAGGAATCACGTGCTTGCGAAGCTAAGACAAAGATACTGGATTCCAGGAGCTAATTCCGTAATAAGAAAAATACTCTCTGAATGCATTGTTTGCAGACGGTTACACGCTAGAGCTGGGGAGCAGAAAATGGCAGACCTGCCTGAAGACCGCTTGTTACCAGACAAGCCCCCATTTACAAACGTAGGGGTGGACTATTTCGGGCCTTTCGAGGTAAAGCGAGGACGGAGCCTTGTCAAGAGGTATGGTGTGCTTTTCACTTGTTTGACCATCAGAGCTGTTCATATTGAGGTGGCACACACGCTTGACACTGATTCCTGTATTAACGCCTTGCGGCGCTTTTTCTGTAGAAGAGGACAGGTGTCCATTATGCGTTCTGATAATGGCACTAATTTCGTCGGAGCGGAGAGAGAACTACGGGAAGCTATTGAAGGTTGGAATCAGCTTAAAATACAGGAAGCCATGATGCAAACAGGAATTAAGTGGATCTTCAATCCTCCGGCTGCATCCCACCACGGAGGTGTCTGGGAAAGACAGATACACACCGTAAGAAAACTACTCAGTTCTGTACTGAAGCAGCAAGCGCTTGACGACGAGGGACTCCAAACCGTTCTGTGCGAGGTCGAAGCCATCATTAATGACCGACCGATAACTAAGACATCAGATGATCCCAATGACCTCGAAGCCCTGACTCCGAACCACCTGTTGTTGTTGAAAACACAGCCAGCCATGCCCCCGGGAGTCTTCAAAAAGGAAGATCTGTATGCCCGTCGGAAGTGGAGGCAAGTTCAGTATATGTCAGACCTTTTCTGGACCAGATGGACAAGAGAATACTTACCTCTGCTACAGGAGCGTCAAAAATGGTCCAAAATAAAGAGGAACTTCATTGTCGGAGACATTGTCTTAATTGTGGATGATTCAGCCCCTAGAAATTCTTGGTTGATGGGAAAAATAATTAAGACCATGCCAGACTCCAGAGGCGTCGTTCGTCGCGTTTGTTTGCAAACCAAGACCAGTACCCTGGAAAGACCGATCACAAAGCTCTGCCTGCTACAAGAAGCAGCGTGAAAGGTTCCTGAACGAAAAAAGTGGACACTTATATTGTAAATATGTTGAACTCATTAGTTTATGACTCTTAATGTTTGAGTAATTGATATGCTTCATGTGCCTAGTCAATTAGGGGCTGGAATGTAAGAGCCATAAAAGCTTAAGAAAATACTTTAAAATAGTGGTTAAATGGCATAATACAGTTAATTTACCTGACCGACTTATTGTATTAAGAAACCCCCTATTTTCTTGCTCCAGTAGTATAGTCCGAGACACCCCCTTCATTCTTGCCATAATGGAACAGTCCCTAAGCCACACATGGGTGCAGCCATTTTACAGTTTAAACTGCACGTGGTTGAAGGAGGCAGAAGCTGTGAGGTTTGGAGCAGTACAGTTTTTGACCGTGTTCGTTTATACGTGTTTGCTTTGTAATTCCGTTTGTTAAGTGTTATAGTAAACAGTTTAAAAGACAAAGCTACGTTTGGGAACGTTTTATTTCGACACGCATCTACTCGTTGTTAAAAACCCCACAGCTCAGTGGCTGCCTGTTTGGAAACTAAGAAGCGCCACTACACTATCCCCTGAGGACAAGACTAATGACGCCGTTGAGGAGACCATCCAACGAAGCTGAGGAGCGCTACAACTCCAGCCACATGTCCACCAGAGCCATAATCAAGCAAACCATCGGTTTGCTGAAGATGCGCTTCAGATGCCTGGATAGATCAGGTGGAGCCCTGCAGTACTCAGCAGCCAGGGTCTCCAGAATCGTCGTGGTTTGCTGTGCACTTCACAACATGGCACAGCATCGTGGCTTGCAGATTCCTGAGGACCAAGTGGTTCCTCACATATCCTCCTCAGATGAGGAGGAGGAGGAGGTGGAGGAGAAGGCGGAGAACAAAAATGAACATCCTGCAGAGGCCCATCAATCAGCGGCAGCAGTACACGAGAACATAGCTTCCCGGGATGCAAGGAACGCACTCATCTTGGCCCGATTTGCTTAGCCTAGCCACTCAAGCACTTTTGCCTCGCATCTTCTTACCTGAGCATCGACAATGGCCATGAACCAGCTGATTCCTAGCAATTTGACAATTGCAAGTAATCCTAAGCCCTCAATGTGGGAGTCCCATTCGCGAAATGACACACGCCACAACTACAGCAGTAGCCATCAGATTTTTTTATGTACATGATTCATATGATGGCTTATACACATAAAACATCAAATTTCACCCAAGTGACTACCCTTGTGACTATGTGTGCAGTATCGTTCTCTTACACATGCTCCTACGTGGTGCTTCCCCTGTGGCTTCAGCAGATGTGGAGGCCCCTTGCTCAGTTTCTTGCTGCTCCTGTCTCGACACCTTTGACGGGCATCCTCTGGGGTGGCAAACCTGTGAGGGCTCGTCAACAGTCTGCTGCTCCTGCAGCTGTGCAGGGGTTGAGATGCTGATCTCAGTTGGGTGTGGACTCTGGTGGGGCTCTGACCGAGGGCTCTGCAGTGGCATGGAAGTGAGAGCACTTGGAGAGGAGCCCCCACTTCCTTAATGTCTGCCACCAACTTCCCTCTCATGGGTCAGATCCCCCTCAGTGCTTGCAAGTGGCTTGAGCACACCTTGCTGCACATCAGGGGGGCCATGGGGACCTGTATCTGCACTGGCAGTCCTACTCAGAGGGACTGCCATGAAGGTTTGGTTTCTCTGTTCAATAGCTGACCATCGCTCCTCCAGAGATGTCAGTCTATTCTGAACACTCACCGTGTTTTCAACACTCTGGCGACTTAGCACCTCCATGGAGGTTGCCATCCTTTCCATGTTGATGCGTTCATGCGCCAATGACTCCACAAAGGCTCTGCTCATGTTAGCGAGGGACTCCTCCATTCGCTCCACACTCGCAGCGACCCTGGAGACAAAACCTGCCAGAGACTCCTGCATCTTTTCCTGGAGTGCCATCACCGCTGATACTGTGGATGGACCCAGAGGCAGAGGGTCGACGACATGCAGCTGAGCCGATCTGGCAGAGTCCTGTGCCCTCCGACTAGGACTCTCCACTGCTGTCCCTGTCTCCACAATCTGCTGATACTCACTTGTGAGCTGTGATACACCAGGTGACAATACTACTCTATGTCCCAAAGGTCCCACCGAGGTGTGAGTGTCTGCGCTAGTCCTGGGTGCGCTGAATTCTGCTGATGCTGCACCCTCAGAGGTTGCAGCTTCCTCTGAGGAGTCTGGAGGCTCAGCCTGTTCCTCCTGGCTAGTGGGGACGGGTGCTTGCGATGGTCCTGTGGGGGAGTAATGGAAAGAGTCAGAGATGTGATGCCAAGGTTACATGCACATTGCATATTGCAGATGATCATTAGTCCATCTGTTAGAGCTTCCGAAACATTATCAGTGACTCATGCAATGTCAATGAGAGAGATGGAAAACTATTCTGTCACCAGCTTGGTATGATGCTCCCGTCTGTCCGTCCCCCACTTGCGCGTCGTCCTCCACTCCTGCGATCTCTAGGACCGCCTCCTCCCAGGGGGTGAGGTGGGCTACTGATGGTGGCCCTCCTCCTATCCTCGCTCGTTCTCTTTTATTGTGAGCTCTCTTTTCCTGCAATGAGGGAGACAAGTGGAGGTTGAATGAGAATGAAGGAGTGAGTGTAGAGAATCCATAGCATAGATGTTTAGAAGGAGACAAAGATGGAGTGAGGTGGCAAGACCAAGGGCCCTCCCTGTGTGTTGTCAGTTGTTTTCATAGCATCAGAGTGATAGGGAGTGTGAGGACTGCATAGTCGAATAGTTAGGTGAATGTGACCATAGAGAGAGAGGGAATGGGTAAGGGTGCGTGGATGTCAGTTTCAAGTGGGATGTGGAGGAAGAGATTGCTAAAGCTGAGTGCTGTTGAGGAAAGGCAATGGGGATCAGATTGAGAGTGATGGGAAATTCATACTCACTTTTCCAGTGCGCTGAAGGTCATGAAATCTCTTCCTGGTAAACGATAAGGAGTTGACCTCCTCTGCCACTTGCAGCCACACAGCCTTTGTCTGCTGGGGAAGCTTCTTCCTCCCTGATGAAGGGAAGAGCACCTCCTTGTGAGCTCTTGCTCCCTCCACTAAAGCCTGCAGGGCAACGTCGTCGAAACGGGATGCAGACCTCGGTCTTTCTCTGGCCATTCTGCTTCCAGCTCAGTGTATCAGCAAATGCCAAAAGGTTGGCAGTCTGCAGAAGAAGCAAGGCTTGTTGCAGACCTTAAATGCAGCAGCAATGATGACATCATCGGAGGCGACTTTCAGACTGGAGAAACTCATTTGCCATGGGTTCCCACACGCTGAAACTCAATTGGGCAATTTAGTTAAAATAGCATCAATCTCCCACATCGAATTAGATTCGTGTGGATAACACGAAATGCAGATTACACGACACCAACCCGCACCTGAATGAAAATCCAGCCCAGTATCTCGGTTAAGGAGATCTTAGAAGTGCTCCTTCCAGTGGGCACTGACTGCCTCTCTGTCCTTGATGAGTACCTCTCCATTCTTGGCCCACAGTGGGGTAGGACCTTGGGTGCTTGGGCTGTAGGTGGTTTTGACTGCGCTAAAGAATCCACACGTGTCGTGGTTGTCGGCTAGCTGCTGGATCTCCTGTGTTTTCTTCACCCACCATCTGTTCTAGAGGTCGCGAGTTTTTTGTTGGACCTCTGCCTTCAGGCGTCTGTAGAGCTGCTTTCTTGCTCTCGAGTTGTATTGCTGTTTCCAGATCAGGAATGCCTTGTGCTTGCGGTTTATTAGCTCCTGGATCTCCTGGTCCTTCTCGTCGAACCAGTCTTGGTGTTTCCTGGTCGAGTGACTGAGTGTCTCTTCACAGGTGCTGATTATGGAGGCCTTGAGTGCAGACCAGGCGCTGTGGACACTCTGTGTCTCTGCATCACTGGGAGTCGTCAGGTTGTTTGTGAGGCGCAGGCTGAATAGGGCTTTCTTAGCGGGGTCTTTGAGTGCTCCAGCATTGATTTTCCTGCGGCATTGTTTCTGTTGCCGCTGCTATTTTGGGGCTACCTTGATGGAGATGACAGAACGGATTAGGCGGTGGTCTGTTCAGCAGTCATCAGCTCCTGTCATGGCGCGGGTGAAGCCGACGTCCTTGCGGTCATTCGCTCGGACGATGACGTAGTCCAGCAGATACCAGTGCTTGGAGCGAGGGTGTTGCCATGAAGTCTTGTACTTGTCTCTCTGATGGAACAAGGTGTTGGTTATGAAAAGGCCATGTTCTAAGTGTTTCGTCAGGAGGAGGGTACCGTTGGAGTTGGCTTTCCCTACCCCCTTTCTGCCGATCACACCTCCCCAGAGGTCTGTGTCCTTTCCAACTCTGGCGTTAAAGTCGCCAAGGAGGATTAGCTTGTCGCCTGTTGGGACTTGGGACAGGGATTGTTCGAGGCTGGAGTAGAATTCCTCTTTGGTCTTGTCTGTGGATTCTAGTGTTGGGGCGTACGCACTAATGACTGTAGCGCACTGGTTCTGGGCTATGCTGAGCCATAGAGTCATGAGGCATTCGTTTATTCTGCAAGGGGAGTCTCTGAGATGTCCAACTAGCTCATTTTTTATGGCGAAGCCTACCCCATGGAGGCGGCGTTCTTCTTCAGGTTTGCCTTTCCAGAAGAAGGTGTAACTACCGCCTTGCTCCTTGAGCTGGCCTTCCCCTGCTCGCTGGGTCTCACTTAGGGTGGCGATGTCTATGTCGAAACATCTGAGCTCCCGGGCAATGATAGCAGTAAGGCGTTCCGGTCTGTCACTGTTGGGGTTATCCATGAGAGTCCTGACGTTCCAGGTCCCGGACTTCATTTTAAAGGGCAGAAGATGCCTGTGCGTGAATTCCTTTATCGTGGGATGGCCATTGCACACCAGCTACCACATGGGCTTGACAGAGCAAGGTCTTGGTCCAATGGCAAGGGGATCCAAGATGATTGGAGACCAGGCTCTGCTACATCGGCCTAGCACACACACACAAACATACTCCTACTGTCCTCCTCCCTCCTTCCCGCAGGTCCTCTCTGCCTGGGTTTCATAGGTTGCAGTGTGATCCTCCCGACCTCGCTGTTGGCCCATGCTGCAGCTGCCCTGGGCCCCGACCCCGCTGCTGGTCCACGCTGCACTACTCCTGGGCCTTGACCACGCTGCTGGGCTCGTCATCGCTCCTGGGCCCCGTCCTCGCCCCGGGCCTCGTCCTCACTCCCGGGTCCCGACCTCGCTCCTGGGCCTCGTCCTCACTCCTGGGCCTCATCCTCGCTCCTGGGTCCCGACCTCGTTGCTCCTCTCGTCTCTACTCCTGGGCCTCGACCTCGCTCCTGGGCCTTGACCTTGCTCTTGGGCCTCGTCCTCACTCCTGGGTCCCGACCTCACTGCTCCACCCGTCCCTGCTCTTGGGCCTCGACCTTGCTCCTGCACCTCGACCTTGGTCCTGAGCCTTATATGGTCTTTAAACAACTGACGGGAGGAGGAGGTTTCATGAACATCCCCATCCTGAATGATGGCGGATCCCAGCATGCAAGTGCAAAAGCCAAGGCTGAAGCATTTGCAACCATCTTCAACCAGAAGTGCTGAGTGGATGCTCCATCTCGGCATGCTCCTGAGGCCCCCACCATCACAGAAGCCAGTCTTCAGCCAATTTAATTCACTCCACGTGATATCAAGAAATGGCTGAGTGCACTGGATACAGCAAAGGCTATGGACCCCGACAATATCCCGGCTGTCGTGCTGACAACTTGTCCTCCATAACTAGCCGCACCGCTAGCCAAGCTGTTTCAGTACAGCTACAACACTGGCATCTACCTGACATTGTGGAAAACTACCCAGGTATGTCCTGTCCAGAAGAAGCAGGACAAATCCAATCTGGCCAATTATCACCCCATCAGTCTACTCTCAATCATCACCAAAGTGATGGAACATGTTGTCGATAGTGCTATTAAGCAGCACTTACTCACCAATAACCTGCTCACCGATGCTCAGTTTGAGTTCCACCAGAACCACTTGGTTCCAGACCTCATTACAGCCTTGGTCCAAACATGGACAAACAAGCTGTATTGCAGAGGTGAGGTGAGAGTGACTGCCCTTGACATCAAGGCAGCATTTGACTAAGTGTGGCATCAAGGAGCTCTAGTAAAATTGAAGTCAATGGGTATCAGGGGAGAGACTCTCCACTGGCTGGAGTCATACCTAGCACAAAGGAAGATGGTTCTGGTTGTTGGAGGCCAATCATCTCAGCCCCAGAACATCGCTGCAGGAGTTGCTCAGGGCAGTGTCCTAGGTCCAACCATCTTCAGCTGCTTCATCAATGACCTTCCCTCCATCATAAGGTCAGAAGTGGGATGTTTACTGATGATTGCACAGTGTTCTGTTCCATTCGCAACTCCTCAGATAATGAAGCAGTCTATGCCCGCATGCAGCAAGACCCGGACAACATTCAGGCTTGGGCTGACTGGCTTGGCTAGGCAATGACTATCTCCAACAAGCGAGAGTCTAACCGCCTGCCTTGACAGTCAATGGCATTACCATCGCTGAATTCCCCAACAACAACATCCTGGGGGGGTCACCATTGACCAGAAACTTAACTAGACCACCCACATAAATACAGTGTCTACAAGAGCAGGTCAGAGGCTGGATATCCTGCGGTGAGTGTCTCACCTCCTGACTCCCCAAAGCCTTTCCACCATCTACAAGGCACAAGTAAGGAGTGTGATGGAATACTCTCCACTTACCTGGATGAGTGCAGCTCCAACAACACTCAAGAAGCTCAACACCATCCAGGACAAAGCAACTCACTTGATTGGCTCCCATCCACCACCTTAAACATTCACTCCCCCCAGCACCGGCGCACCGTGGCTGCAGTGTGCACTGCAGCAACTCGCTAAGGCTTCTTCTACAGCACCTCCCAAACCCTTGACCTCTACCACATAGAAGGACAAGGGCAGCAGGTGCATGGGAACACCATCAGGTCCAATTTCCCCACCAAGTCACACACCATCCTGACTTCGAAGTATATTGCCGATCCTTCATCGTCATTGGGTCAAAATCCTGGAACTCCCTCCCTAACAGCACTGTGGGAGTACCTTCACTGTGGCAGCGGCTCACCACCACCTTCTCAAGGGCAATTAGGTATGGGCAATAAATGCTGGCCTTGCCAGCGATGCCTACATCATAAAGCGGCGGAATGAATAAAAAAAAGTCATTACTTGTTTTCCAGGAAATGTGGTAAAGATTAAAATGTCATCTGCATAAGGACAAATAATACTATGAATTTCAAGTAAACATGAAGCTTTAGAATCCATTTTTCCACTTTCTGAATTTATACATTCAATATTAGCTAAATCAATGATTATGTGTGGAAGGAAGAAGCTGATTTGGGGGCAGAGATCATCATTGACTCAATCTCTACAAGAAACTACACTGTGCAACTTTTAATGCACAGATATACTTTTTAACAATAATTTATATATATAAATGTAAAATAAAGTCTTCAAAATACAGTCATTTAAGCAGTAAAATACTAATATAAGTATTTTTTTAAAAATAGCGAATTTAATTCATGTAACGACTGGATAATTTATCAGTTATTTAACAGACACCTGAAAAATAATGCAACTTAAGGTGAATGCTGCGCTGATGTGATATCATAAAGTGGCGGAACGTGGGTTCATACTGATTCCCCATGCCGCCAAGTTGCTGATCTCAGCAGTGAGGAAGTATAACATGGAGCTCAGACACTTCCCTAACGTGGGGATGGAAAACCAGAAGGCTGCTTGCACAGAAGAAAATAACTTGGGGAAAAAAACACCTTCATTTGCACTGTGGAGGCTGGAATACCCTCTCCAATATAACATTCTCTTTCATTTATTAGAAAAGAGAAAGAAAATGTGCTGGAATACACAACTGGACATTGCTGGAATTCTATGGGTGGGGCAAAACTGCAAAGTAAAACATTCCTATAATGCAAGAAGGCTCGGTAATAGTGGTGAGAGTTATACTGTTACTAAAGTAATGGTGAGATAGACAGATAGGAGGCAGAAGATGTTCAGTACTAGTACCAGTACTATTCATATGGGGCCTACAAATTAATTGGATGGGAAGCTGTGAGTTAATAATGCTGAGGGCTAGGTGAATCAAGTTTGGGCACTTGAGATCAGTTGAGGAGGTTCTCTAACAGAATAAACAACATGTCAGTAAGTCAGATGAACAATTAAGGACAAATGTGCATGGATCAACTGTATAATTTGAATAATATTGTGCAGTATCTCTAAGGGAGTGTGAAGAATGAGATCAAGACCAGGGCATGGAGTCATGTAACCTATGGGGAACGCAACAATTGAGGAGAAATAATACTATGAATTTCAAGTAAACATGAAGCTTTAGAATCCATTTTTCCACTTTCTCAATTTATAAATTCAATATTAGCCAAATCAATGATTATGTGTGGAAGGAAGAAGCTGATTATCAATGTCCATTTTATACAGTAGATATGCCAATGCATTTCAACATTAACTTTATTTTTCACGTAATGATTTAGGTAAGTAAGTCAATTGGCAAAGGTAGCCTTGAGGACGAGTTCATAGAGTGCAAAATGCAAGGGAGAGGGACAGAACTGGAGGTGGTCTGCCACAAAGAGTCCAGGGAACAGGCTATTTTGGAGCTGGTAATGCATAATGAGACAGGGTTAATTAATGATCTCATAGTAAAGGATCCTCTGGGGAAGAGTGATCATAACATGATAGAATTTCACATTCAGTTTCAGGGTGAGAAACCTGGGTCTGAAACTAGTGTCTTAAACTTAAATAAAGGCAATTACAAAGGTATGAAGACAGAGCTGGCTAAAGTGGACTGGGAAAATAGATTAAATGGTAAGTCTGGTAGATAAGCAGTGGCAGACATTTAAGGAGATATTTCATAACTCTCAACAAAGATATATTCCAGTGAGAAAGAAAGACTCTATGAGAAGGATGAACCATTCGTGGCTAACTAAGGAAGTTAAGGATGGTATCGAATTGAAAGAAAAGGCATACAATGTTGCAAAGATTAGTGGTAAGTCAGAAGATTGGGAATTTTTTAGAAACCAGCAAAGGATGACTAAAAAAACTATAAAGAGGGAGAAAATAGATTGTGAGAGTAAACTAGCAAGAAATGTAAAAACAGACAGTAAGAGCTTCGACAAGTATATAAAAAGGAAGAGAGTAGCTAAAGTAAACATTGGTCCCTTAGAGGATGAGACTGGGAATTAATAATAGGAAACAAGGAAATGGCAGAGACTTTGAACAAATATTTTGGATCTGTCTTCCCGGTAGAAGACACTAAAAGCATCCTAATAATAGTAGATAATCAAGGGGCAAAAGGGAGGGAGGAACTTAAAACAATCACTATCACTAGAGAAAAAGTACTCGATAAATTAATGGGACTAAAGGCTGACAAGTCCCCTGGACCTGATGGCTTGCATCCTAGGGTCTTAGAAGAAGTGACGGCAGAGATAGTGGATGCATTGGTTGTAATCTTCCAAAATTCCCCAGATTCTGGAATGGTCCCAGCGGATTGGAAAACCGCAAATATAATGCCCTTATTCAAGAAAGGCGGGAGACAGAAAGCAAGAAACTATATATCGGTTAGCCTAACATCTGTCATTGGGAAAATGCTGGAATCTATTATTAAGACAGTAGTAGCAGGACATTTAGAAAATCATAATACAATCAAGCAGAGTCAACATGGT
This sequence comes from Somniosus microcephalus, assembly GCF_052327205.1. Taxonomy (NCBI): domain Eukaryota; kingdom Metazoa; phylum Chordata; class Chondrichthyes; order Squaliformes; family Somniosidae; genus Somniosus; species Somniosus microcephalus. The sequence goes on along the minus strand of NC_140992.1, from coordinate 92,542,486 downwards.
TTTATGAAAGGGAAATCATGTTTGACAAATTTGTTAGAGTTCTTTGAGGATGTTGGGGGCAATATATTAGCATGGATAGAGGACTGGGTAACTAACAGAAACAGAGAGTTGGGATAAATGGGTCATTTTCAGGTTGGCAAACTGTAACTAGTGGGGTGCCACAGGGATCAGTGCTAGGGCCTCAACTATTTACAATCTATATTAATGACTTGGATGAAGGGAATGAGTGTACTTAGCCAAAGTTGCTGATGATACAAAGATAGGTGGGAAAGCAAGTTGTGAGGAGGACACAAAGGGCTCGATTTTAACTCAGCCGTGAGGCGGGCTTTGAGGCGTGTGGGGTGTTAAAATCGCAAAACCTGGGGGTCGGGACCCCCCGCCGCCTGGTTCCCGACACCTAGCCATTTTAACCCAGGCGTGTCTGATGGTCCAGAATCAGTCCCGCCTGCAACAGGCGGGACAGGTCTTTAGGGCCATTAAACAGCACTCATTAGCCTTTATAATCCCATTTTAACAGGCCCTTGCCTGTTTAACCCTTTTCCCATGTAAAACATGCCTGGTGGGGATCACGCCTGTGAAACCTGGCGTGAGCACCATTGGCTTGCTGACTATCAGCTGCAGGTCAACCATTAAAGAGGAGATTTGATCAGCCATTATTTGCAGGTGGCAGGACTTTGTTGTTTCAGGCCTGGGGCAACTTTTACCAGGCTTAACCACACCTGTGGAAGGTTGGAGCCTCACACACTTCTCCAGTGTGACCTCCTGCAAAACCCCTCTCGCCAGCCTCACTCAGCGCTTCCTCAACTGAGGCATCTACCAGAAGCATGGGAGGCCTTTTTTTCCTTCCCTTCTTGGCATTAGAAGACCTCCAGCCCCATTCGCGAAATGACACATGCCACAACTGCAGAAGTTGCCATCAGAATTTTTATGCAAAACAAACAACTGATGGCATTTTTACAGAATACACAACATTTCACCCAAGTGACTACCCTTGTGACTATTTGTGCTTTATTTTCCTCTTACGCGTGCTATGTAGTGGTTCCCCTGTGGCTTCAGCAGATGTGGAGGCCCCTTGCTCACTATCCTGCTGCTCCTGTCTCGACACCTCTGCGGTGGCGAGCCTGTGAGGGCTCATCAGCAGTCTGCTGCTCCTGCGGCTGTGCAGGAGTTGAGATGTTTATCTCAGTTGGGTGTGGACTCCGGCGGGGCTCTGACCGAGGGCTCTGCAGTGGCATGGAAGTGTGAGCGCTTGGAGAGGAGCCCCCACTTCCTTGAGGTCCGCCACCAACCTCCCTCTCATGGGTCAGGTCCCCCTCAGTGCCTGCAAGTGGCTTGAGAGCACCTTGCTGCACATCAGGGGGGCCATGGGGACCCGTATCTGCAATGGCAGTCCTACTCAGAAGGACTTCCATGAAGGTCTGGTTTCTCTGTTCAATAGATGCCCATCGCTTCTCAAGAGATGTCATTCTATTCTGAACACTCACCATGTTTTCCATACCCTGGCGACTAACCTCCTCCATGGCCATAGCCCTCTTCTCCTCTACCATAGCCAGCCTTACCACGGAGGCAGCAATCATTTCCATTTAGGTAGCCATCCTTTCCGTGTTGATGCGTTCATGCGCCAATGACTCCACAAAGGCTCTGCTCATGTTCGCTATGGACTCCTCCATTCGCTCCACACTCGCAGCGACCCTGGAGACAAAACCTGCCAGAGACTCCTGCATCTCTGCATGGAGTTCCATCACCTCTGATCTTACGGATGGACCCAGAGGCAGAGGGTCGACATGTAGCTGAGCCGAGCTGGCAGAGTCCTGCGCCCTCCGACGAGGACTCTCCACTGCTGTCCCTGTCTCCACAATCTGCTGATGCTCACTTGTGAGCTGTGATACACCAGGTGACAACTCTACTCTATGTCCCGAAGGTCCCACCGAGGTGTGAGTGTCTGCGCTGGTGCTGGGTGCGCTTATTTCTCCTGACGCTGCGCCCTCAGAGGTTGCAGATTCCTCTGAGGAGTCTGGCATCTCAGGCTCTTCCTCCTGCACACTGGGGACGGGGGCTCTCGATGGTCCTGTGGGGGAGTCAAGGAAAAAGTTAGAGATGTGATGCCAAGGTTACATGCACATTGCATTTTGCAGATGATCATAAGTCCATATGAGGTAGCTTCAGAATCATTATCAGCAACTCATGCAATGCCAATGAGAGAGATGGAAAACTATTCTGTCACCAGCTTGCGGGGATGCACCTGTCCCTCCTTCCCCAACTTCCACATCTATGTCAGCCCTGACAATCTCCAGGACGCCTTCCTCCCAGCGGGTGAGCTGGGCTAATGAGGGCGGCCCTCCTCCTGTCCTGGCTCACTCTCTCCTGTTGTGAGCTCTCTTTTCCTGCAATGAGGGAGACAAGTGGAGGTTGAGTGAGAATGAAGGAGTGAGTGCAGAGATTGCATAGCATAGATACTTAGAAGGAGACAAAGGTGGAGTGAGGTTGCAAGACCAAGGGCCCTCCCTGTGTGTTGTCAGTTGTGTTCAAAGCATCAGAGTGAGAGGGAGTGTGAGGACTGCATGGTGGAATAGTTATGTGATAATGAGCATAGAGAGGGAATGGGTAAGGGTGCATGGATGTGAGTGTTTAGTGGGATGTGGAGGAAGAGATTGCTAAAGCTGAGTGCTGATGAGGAAAGGCATTGGGGATCAGATTGAGGGTGATGGAAACTTCAGACAGTACTTACTTTTCCAGTGCGATGAAGGTCATGGAATCTTTTCCTGCACTGCATCCAGGTGCGCCATGTGAGCCCGAAGGAGTTGGCTTCCCCAGCCACCTGTAGCCACACAGCCTTGTTCTGACTGGGAGGCCTCTTCCTCCCTGAAGAAGGGAACAGGACCTCCCTGTGGGCCCTAGCACCATCCAGCAATGCCTGGAGTGAAGCCTCATCAAATTTTGGGGCAGCTCTTGTCCTCCTGCTGGCCGTTGCTCCTGCAGGCTCCTGTGCCATCAAAATGGTGAAGTTTGGAAGCCTGCAGAAGAAGCAAGGCTTGCTGTGGACCTTAAAAGCAGCAGCAATGATGACGTCATATTCTGCGACTTTCTGACTGGAAATACTCAATTGCCAAGGCTTCCACACATTGGAAATCAATTGGCCAATTAAGTTAAAATTGCATCAATCTCACAGACCCATTTAGATTCGTGTGGGAAACACCAAATTCAGGGAACCCAACAATTCCCCGCACCTGAGTTAAAATCGACCCAAAAGAGTCTGCAAAGGGCTTTAGATAGGTTAAGTGAATGGGCAAAAATTTGGCAGATGGAGTATAATGTGGGAAAATGTGAGGTTATCCACTTTGGTAGGAAGCATAGAAAAGAAAAATATTATTTAAATGGAGAGAGACTACAGAATGCTGCAGTACGGATCTGTGTGTCCTCATACATGAAACACAAAAAGTTAGCACGCAGGTACAAGTAATTCGCAGGGCAAATGGAATGTTGGCCTTTATTGCAAGGGGGATGGAGTATAAAAATAGGGAAGTCTTGCTACATCTGGAGTACTGCATACAGTTTTGGTCAACTTATTTAAGGAGGGATATACTTGCATTGGAGGCTGTTCAGAGAAGGTTCACTAGGTTGATTCCCGAGATGAAAGGGTTGTCTTATGAGGAAGGATTGAGTAGGTTGGGCCTATATTCATTGAAGTTTAGAAGAATGAGCGGTGATCTTATTGAAACATATAGGGGGAAAATTTAGCTTGCGCCCACTTTGGGACGGTAACTTCGCTGGGGCGCTACTAAGTTAGCGCCCCCGTGCCTGAAATTGAATGGCAGCGCCCCAAGCAGGAGGCAGGGTGCTACTGAAAGTGCTCCCTCTCCCTCTTGGGGCGCTCCCATTGAGTATCGCGATGCTACGTGCAGCAGTGCCACGCTCTGCGGCACGTCACGCCGCGGTACTACAGGCCTCCCTCCCCTAATTAAAGGGGAGGGACCTAGCACTGCGTGCACGGGGGCCCTGCTGGACCACCGGGGAGCGGGCTGCTGGCAAAAGAGCCCAGCACTCAAGAGGAGTGCCGGGCTGACCGATCGCGGCCAGCACCCTGCAGGAGGAGGCGAGAGGGGGTAGCTGCTGGCAGGTGGCCCAAAAAAAAGGCCGCCCGGCATCTGCCCTTTAAATTGCACCACCCCGGCCGCAAACACGGCACCCTGACCATGTCATAGCATCTGATGGTAGGTCAGGGGGCGCGAGCGAAGTTTGCAGCCGGGGCACTGCGCACGGCGATGATGTCATCACCGGAGGCGCAACGCCACGGGGTGCTACTGGCTACCACTGCCACTAACCTACCGCTAACATCCCACCCCATTAGCGCCCCGAAGGCACAAAGTAACCAAATTTTTCCCCCTTAAGATTCTGAGGGGGCTTGACAGGGTAGATGCTGAGAGGATGTTTCCCCTCGTGGGGGATACTAGAACTAGGGGGAATAGTTTCATGATAAGGGGTCACCCATTTAAGTCGGAGGTGAGGAGGAATTTCTTCTCTTAGAGTGGCATGAATCTTTGGAATTCTCTACCCCAGAGAGCTGTGGAGGCGGAGTCATTGAATATATTCAAGGCGGAGATAGACAGATATTTGAGCTACAGGGGAGTCAAGGGTTATGGGGAGCGGGCAGGAAAGTGGAGTTGAGGCCAAGATCAGGTCAGCCATGATCTTATTGAATGGCGGAGCAGGCTCAAGGGGCCAAATGGCCTACTCTTGCTCCTATTTCTTATGTTCTTATATCAATTTATCCAGGCAAAATTTTAGTGTACCTAGATGATTTTGATTACTAGTATATAATTGTGATTTGTGTAGCGCTTGCAAATTCTATACTATGCTCCCAGTCACTGAAGGAACTGGCTTCCTTTCAACATTTTTCTGTGAGGTGGCTTTATAGCAATTTAAAATGGGTATGTGCAGATTTTTTTATAGCACATGAAAGTCAACGTATCCTGCACCTGCAGTCATACTAATGTTCTAAGCACAGATGGATTCTGGAGCTGTGCATGGTATAATATTAGATATAGTGCTTTTGAAGATTGTTTTTTAACTGTTGTGAAGCAACAAGTAAAAACAGAAAATCCTGGTAATACACAGCAGGTCTGTCAGCACTTTAAAAAGATAAAAGATAGGTTAACATTTGGGGGTTAAAACAGGTTGGCTTTGTCAACAACAACTTGCACTTATATAGAGCCCTTAACATAGAAAAATGTCCCAAGGTGCATCACAGAGGTGTAATTAGACAAAAATGAAGGTCATGCCAGAGAAGGAGATATTAGTTGGGGTTACCAAAGGCTTGGTCAAAGTGGTGAGTTTTAAGGAGATTCTTAAAGGAGGAGAGGGAGGTGAAGGAGATGGAAGGGATGAGGTGAGGGAATTCCAGAGCCTGGGGCCGAGGCTGCTGAATGCTTGACTGTTAATTGTGGAGCAAAGGGAAGGATGCACAAGAGACTAAGGTCGGAGGAACGTAGTGTTCTGGGGCAGGATTGTGGGGCTGGAAGTTCCAGAGATAGGGTGGGGTGAGGCTTGAAGGGACTTAAACACAATGGTGAGAACTTTAAATTGAAAGCATGGGGGGCCGGGAGCCATTGTAGGGCAGCAAAGACAGGAGTCAGGGATGAGTGGGACATGGTGCAGGATAGGATACAGGCAGCAGAGTTTTGGATGAGCTGAAATTTACAGGGCAGGAAGGATGGGAGACTGGCCAGGAGAGCATTGGAATAGTGGAGTCAGGAGGTGACAAAGGTATGGATGAGAGTCTCAGCAGCAGGTGGGCTGAAGCAGGGGCAGAGGCGGGCGATGTTATGGAGATAGAAATGCGTGGTCTTTTTGATGGAGATGATATGGGGTTGGAAGCTCAGCTTCAGATCAAATAGGATGCCGAGGTTGTGAACCGTAGGTTTTATTCCATGCTTTGCTAAATTCCTGATCTCAGCTGCAGAGCTGTGGATGAGCATCAAGTAGGGGCCAAGTAACTCCTTGCAGGCAAGATGAATGATTAATTAAATTCCTATTGAAAGTCTCCTTGCAGCTGTTTCAAGAATAGCATAGAAGAAGCACTGGGAGTGGGTTCCCCACACTTTTGGTCATCGAAGGTATATTGACTGGAGAAACCGGGTTGGGGGGGGGGCGGAAAACAAGAGGCTACCTAACCAGAATAAATAATATTAACGTGAACGTGGCTTCTGAGTGGGAGGTGGGGGGTGGGGTGGTGGAATTGTGTGGACGAATTCTGGAAGTCAAATGAACAGGCGGAATCTGCAATCTCAACTCACTTGTCCCAATTAATGTTGACTTCTGGGTTTCACGTCTCCAAGTTCACATTGCATCTTATGATGTGCACTCACATGACGCAATCCCAGCTGTATTTAAAGGGACAGAGCACAAATAGAAATTGGTATTGTTCAGGATGGAAAGTGGACATAGAGCAAGGGCAGCAACCAGATTCAGTGACACATCACTGGAATTTCTGCTTGGTGCAGTCAGGAGCAGGAGGGACATACTTTTCCCCAGCAATTGGAAGAAGAAACCTGTGGTTTTCACTAAGAATATGTGGTTGGAGGTGGCTGAGAAGGTGAGCAGCAGGAATATTGTGCCCAGGTCTTGGATGCAATGTAGGAAGCTGTTTAATGAACTAACCAGATCAGGAGAAGTGAGTACATTTGCTGATTCAACCACACCCTGTGCTTTAAGCACCCATTCCCCCCCCCAGCCCTTCACTCTGTCTTGCAAATCGTTCTCGATCACATCACTCCTCACACCCACTCAACTTTCAATAGCACCCAGCCTTTGCTTTCTATGCACTCCATTCCCATTTATCAATCCACCATTGCCACTCACCTCAATCCTTATGCAATGTAATGCATCTGTCTCATAGTCACCCTTGTAGTGATCAATAACATGTCATTCTGTGGTGGACACTAGGTGGAGCAGTAGAGCTGTATATATAAGACTACACTACCCAGCTATATATTATATTAAGACTACATTACCCATGAGGCTAGGCTACCCAGAAGGCAGCAGTCAAGATGGAAGCCTCTACAAGATGCTGTACAAGTCCACATGTGCTCAATAAAATAACTAGCAAAAGCTAGCTGTGTTCATAATAAGAATGTCTATTTATTAATGAACATAACATGGTACCAGGGTGGTGAAGATCTGCTGAAAATTGTGAAAAGCGACATGGAGAATTTGAAGCCACCAGAGCGTTTGAATCTCACAGAAAAAATCGACTACAATTGGCAGACTTTTAAACAACAATTCGAACTCTACATTGCAGCCATCGGATTCGGTACGAAGCCAGACGCAAGGAAGATAGCGTTGCTGCTTACAGTTGCAGGCCCACAGGCGATAGAGGTATTTAATACATTTGTATTTAATCCAGAGGAGAACAGAGGAAAATTAGAAGATGTGCTAAAAAAATTTGATGCACATTGCTCTCCCAAAAAGAATGAGACGTATGAAAGATACATCTTCCGTTCTCGGACACAGCAACAAAATGAGACTTTTGATAGCTTTATAACTGATCTGAAACTGAAAGCACAGACATGTAATTTCTCTGAGCTCAAAGCATCCATGATTCGTGACCAGATTGTATTTGGTATTCATGATAAAAAAGTCAGGGAACGTCTGTTGAGAGAAACTGAACTAAATTTGGAAAATGCGGTGAAAATATGCCAAGCCAACGAGCTAGCTCGAAATCACGCGAAGACTTTCAGTGAAATCAATAATGATGCGAATGTAATGAGTGATAATGCTGCTGTCGGTGCTGTGTCCTACAAGGGGAAGAAACGTGGGCAGAACAGAAATGAAAAGCAATCGGAGGATGAAATTTTTAATTGTAAATGCTGTGGTTACAAACACCAGTTAAGACAATGCCCAGCATTTGGAAAAATGTGCACAAAGTGTAATGGAAAGAATCACTTTGCCAAACAATGCTTTTCAAAAGTAAAAATGATGAAAGGGCAACAAGTTAATGTGATTGAGGACACTGATTTAAGTGAAACATCTTTTGTAGGAATGGTGTCATGTGACGATATCAAAAAAGATACAGAAAATGTGCAGCCCTCAGAAATAGACAATGCTGAACATAAAGTTAATGCAGTAAAAGAGGACAAATGGATGATCCCACTGCAGATAAATGGAGCATTAGTTACATTGAAACTGGACACTGGGGCAAAAGCAAACTTAATCAGTATGAGTGACATTAACAATATGAAAGAAAAGCCCAAAATACAGAAAAAGTCAGTACTACTGAAGGACTATAATGGACAGAAAATAGATAGCTTAGGTGTATGCAGACTTAAAGTGACAGTCAAAGACAAAATGCATCATCTCATGTTTTCTGTTGTGGCTGAAAGGCTTGATTCACTACTGGGTGACAAAGCTTGTGAGGACTTAGAACTGGTCAAAAGAGTTTACCGTATAAACTGTGCCATAAGCAGACCAGATGACTCAGGTGATGAAGCAGAGAGCCCATCAAGGATGAAAAGGCCAAAGGGTATCCATGTCTTCAAAAAGCCTAGTTTCTCCAAGAAGAAAGAAAAAGACTTCAAGGTCAAAGAGAAGCCAAAGGAAGAAAAGCACAAAGAGGAAAAACACAAGGAGAAAAAGTCCAAAGATATAACCGCAGCAGATGTTGTTAAGCAGTGGAAAGAGAAAAAGAAAAAGAAGAAGCCTGCACCAGAGCAGGAAGCAGTTCCGGTGGATACTCCTTCTTTCCTCAAGCCAATCTTTGGTGTTCCATTAGCGGAGGCTGCTGAGAGGACTATGCTGTATGATGGGAACCAGCTGCCAGCAGTTTTTCGAGAGTGCATTGACTACATTGAGAGTTATGGCATGAAGAGTGAAGGAAACACTGAAACCCTCTCCAAGCAAAGATCGCAAGGAGACCTCGATCTATACAAAAGCAAATTGATGACAATGCCGCAACTGCATCTTGTCATTCACCGCCAGAACAATCTCATGAAGACACATCAGGCTTACCCGTGTTGAGAAGATCCACACGTGAAGTAAAAGAGCCTGATAGACTTAATCTTTGAGTACAAGGTAAAGCTTTGAAAATGTGTTGACTGTTTTGAAAATGTTTATGTTTATAGAGCACTAACAAAAGTGTTACTGATATTATCTTTATTGTTTACTTGAAAGTTGATTGATATTGATTTTGTTAAACCTCAAAGAAAGGAGGATGCAGTGATCAATAACATGTCATTCTGTGGTGGACACTAGGTGGAGCAGTAGAGCTGTATATAGCTGTATGTATAAGACTACACTACCCAGCTATATATTATATTAAGACTACATTACCCATGAGGCTAGGCTACTCAGAAGGCAGCAGTCAAGATGGAAGCCTCTACAAGATGCTGTACAAGTCCACATGTGCTCAATAAAAGTAGCTAGCAAAAGCTAGCTGTGTTCATAATAAGAATGTCTATTTATTAATGAACATAACAACCCTCACCGAATGCACTGCATCCATCGGGTGAATACCTCACCTTCAGTCACTCACAGGTCTGTTTTTTTGTCCCTTGTAGGAGAAGAGAGTGCAAAATGCAAGGGAGAGGGACAGGACTGGAGGTGGTCTGCCACAAAGAGTCCAGCCAACTGATGCAGAGGAGGACACCCTCGAGATAAGTGGCATATCTGCATCCCTCTCAATCGGAGATGGAGAGACAGGGGACTCACAGATAGCTGGTGACAGAATTATAAATATCTCTGACACACATATTCTGACATAATTTCATCAATGACTGAACTATGAGAAGACTGAGTATGGTGATTGTCAAGATTGTGACTTTGCCATGATTAAATCATATCCCTTTTGTCTTCCAGGGCCTGCACGTGTACAGCAAGTGTTGCAGGACATCCATCAGGATGATTCCTCAGAGAACCACATTCCTTCTGAGGGTGTACCATCACAGGACGTACAGTAATGTACCAGCACAGATACTCACACTTCAGTGGGTCCACTTAGACAGTTAGTTGGGTTTTCACCTGGTGATTCACAACTCACAAGTGAGCACGAGGAGACACTGATGGGAGGGACAGCTGTGGAGAATCCGCATCAGGGGGGCACAATCCTCTCCAAGCTCTACTCAGCTGGACACAGATGCTGAACTCCAGCGGCTATCATTGAGAAGGAGAATGCTAGAGGTGCATCAGCAACTTAGCCAGGTACAGGCAAACGTGCCACGCACACTCTCCACAATAGCAGAGATAATAGAGGAGTCCAACTGGATTGCTAATGGATTGGTGGAGCAGGGAATTGTGAGAATGTCTGCCATGGAGAGAGAGGCTGCCTCCATGGAGCTTCAAGCAAGGCTCTCAAATAGGTCCATGCAGGCCATGACCACAGCCATTCAGACTTTGGATACCAACTTGTCTGCTGCCTTAAACAGGATAACATGCTGTATCCATGGCTTTACAATGCATCACTGCACTCCACCAAGCTGGTCTGCAGCAGAGTGGTAGGAGCGACGTGGCACTGGCCCAAGAGAGGGATGGTGGCAAAAGGGGTGTAAGTGAGAGCTCCACTCAAACGCTCCCACTTCTCACCCGTTGCCCCCCCCCAACCAGTACCCGACACAATGTGCTGCATCTATCTCATAGTCATCCTCACCGAATGCACTGCATCCATCAGGTGAATACCTCACCTTCATTCACTCACTGGTCTGTTTTTTCGCCCCTTGTAGAAGAGAGTGCAAAAAGCAAGGGAGAGGGAAAGGACTGGAGCTGGGCCACCACAAATAGTCCAGCTAACTGATGCAGAGAGGATGCCCTGGAGGTAAATGTTGTATCTACGTCCCTCTCACCCTAACCTTTGTCTCCTGATGGCCAAGTCTACCCCTGCACAGGTGCAGGTGAAGCAGTTTCTGTACAAATAATATAATTGCATTTTAAGTACAGAATGGATACCCAGTATGGTGGTGTCATTAGGCAGTAACATATTGAGTGGCTCAAATAATGTAATTAAAACACGAAGTCAAAGCAGATTACAGCTTTATGATAAACACAGATCCTAGACATTCCTTGGATATTAATGAGCTGGTTTTCAGGTAATATGTAATGGGAAAAAGTTGCACTGTTCTATTTTTAATATTTTGTTCTCTTAACCTAGGCGATAACCCTGTAATTGTATGTTTAATGTTCTAAGCACATCAAAATTACGAATGACATCTTTGTGAGTTTTAAGGATAAATTCTTCAAGGCTATACTCGTAACATGGAGGTCAGCACATCCAATTCATTACATTCCCAATATTCTGGTGATTAAGGTTAATGGAACCAAATCAATTAACTAAAATGCATCCTCAGAAAATTAACAGAGTGCCATGCACATTGACCTCAGCTCTTGATTCTGTGATCTGTGCTCCTGTGAAGTGTAGCACAATTTACCCAATAACGTCAACCCACTTCTGGGATAGAAATATAAATTATATCATATGTGTTTTCATAATATATCTGCTTGACTTGCACCCCAACATCTGTGTCAATCCATCAGTAAAGACTGCCAGCGGTAACACTTCCACTTGTGCAGTGCAGTGCCAAGACAGATTTGTTACATGGAATCATTTTTGGGGTCATTCAAGTACCTCAGAAGTGTTGAAATGCATTAACTGTTCAAGAGTCTGTGAATCAAGCTATTGCGAAACTCTTGCCTTGCTACAATTTCTGTTTGCCCGATACAGGACACATTCCACTTACCTAAGTCCAGAGAGCTTAGGCACAGGTTAGCAGAGCATAGGCTTATGACCCACAAGTTTGCGCAGGGATATTGCTGGAGTATCTATATATATAAACGGATCGATCTGTCTGTCTGTCTGTCTATCTGTCTGTCTGTCTATCTGTCTGTCCTCTGGTGTGCGTCTGTCCGGCTATGCGCTTGAAAGTTATAGAGCGTACCTACACGTGCGTTACGTCAAAAGAAAGCTTACCTTTCCGAAACGGTCGTAAGCGTATTTACGTTTCGGCCGGACAAAAATCGCGCCCGCGGTATCCAAAAAACGTTCAAAATTCTGCTCATTAGCATCTCATTATCCGCTCATTAGCAATAGAGTGACATCGAGGTCGACCAATCGTACGCCGGGTTCCTGGCGCGTGCGGGCAGGCCCTCCTACAGTCGAGTGACGGGACGATTGACCAATCCTATGCTTCAGTGACCTGACGGTTGACCAATCGGTGCCTGTGTGGGCGGGCTTTATCGTTCTTAACCGAGGTGAGTCGCCGCCATCTTGATTCCAAACTTTTCATTTCTTTTTCCCGCTTTCTGC